>NC_036875.1:1721131-2021131 GCF_002910315.2 Salvelinus sp. IW2-2015 | reverse complement strand
TGTAAAATTCCTGATAGTAAATGCCCATTGTAATACATTGCTAATGGACAGTGTCCATTGGCCATAATTATTTTTCCAGTGCCAACATTTCCTACAGCAATTGGACAGTGTTATACAGTTGAAGTCGGAAGTTTATGCACACCTTAGCCAAATACATTTTAACTCAGTTTTCACAACTCTGACATTTAATCCAAGTATTAATTCCCTGTTTTAGGTCAGTTAGGATCACCACTTTGTTTATTTTAAGAATGTGAAATGATTTCAGCTTTTATTTCTTTCATCACATTCCCAGTGGGTCAGAAGTTTACATACACTCAATTAGTATTTGGTAGCATTGCCTTTAAATTGTTAAACTTGGGTCAAACGTTTTGGGTAGCCTTCCACAATAAGTTGGGTGAATTTTGGCCCATTCCTCCTGACAGAGCTGGTGTAACTGAGTCAGGTTTGTAAGCCTCCTTGCTCGCACATGCTTTTTCAGTTCTGCCCACAAATGTTCTATAGGAATGAGGTCAGGGCTTTGTGATGGCCACTCCAATACCTTGACTTTGTTGTCCTTAAGCCATTTTGCCACAACTTTGGAAGTATGCTTGGAGTCATTGTCCATTTGGAAGACCCATCTGTGACCAAGCTTTAACTTCCTGACTGATGTCTTGAGATGTTGCTTCAATATATCCACATACTTTTCCCTTTCATGATGCCATCTATTTTGTGAAGTGCACCAGTCCCTCCTGCAGCAAAGCACCCTCACAACATGATGCTGCCACCCCCATGCTTCACCGTTGGGATGGTGTTCTTTGGCTTGCAAGCCTCCCCCTTTTTCCTCCAAACAAAAGGATGGTCATTATGGCCAAACAGTTCTATTTTTGTTTCATCAGACCAGAGGACATTTCTCCAAAAAGTACAATCTTTGTCCCCATGTGCAGTTGCAAACCGTAGTCTGGCTTTTTTATGGCGGTTTTGGAGCAGTGGCTTCTTCCTTGCTGAGCGGCCTTTCAGGTTATGTTGATATAGGACTCGTTTCACTGTGGATATAGATACTTTTGTACCCGTTTTCTCCAGCATCTTCACAGGGTCCTTTGCTGTTGTTCTGGGATTGATTTGCACTTTTCGCACCAAAGTACGTTCATCTCTAGGAGACACAACTCGTCTCCTTCCTGAGCGGTATGACGGCTGCATGGTCCCATGGTGTTTATACTTGCGTACTATTGTTTGTACAGATGAACGTGGTACCTTCAGGCGTTTGGAAATTGCTCCTAAGGATGAACCATAATTTTGGAGGTCTCCAATTTTTTTCWGAGGTCTTGGCTGATTTCTTTTGATTTTCCCATGATGTCAAGCAAAGAGGCACTGAGTTTGAAGGTAGGCCTTAAAATACATCCACATGTACACCTGCAATTGACTCAAATTATGTAAATTAGCCTATCAGAAGCTTCTAAAGCCAAGACATAATTTTCTGGAATTTTCCAAGCTGTTTAAAAAGGCACAGTCAACTTAGTGTATGTAAACATCTGACCCACTGGAATTGTGATACAGTGAATTATAAGTGAAATAACCTGTCCGTAAACAATTGTTGGAAGAATTACTTGTGTCATGCACAAAGAAGATGTCCTAACCGACTTGCCAAAACTATAGTTTGTTAACAAGAAATTTGTGGTTGAAAAACGAGTTTTAATGACTCCAACCTAAGTGTATGTAAACTTCCGACTTCAACTGTATTGCCAATATATTGCTATTGGAAAGTGTCCATTACAGATATGATATATTGCCAGTGTGAACATGCTATTCTGCAATTGGACAGTGTCCATTGCCAATGTATAAGGACATGCTGAAATTAACACGTAAGTATAAGGGATAAGATACACTATGAATAAAGGCCCATTGGCAATATATTGCTAAATGGACAGTGTCCATTACACATATAATATATTGACAGTCTCAACATGTTATACTACAATTGGACACTGTCCATTGCCAATATATTTTAATAGGGATTTACTGTCACAAAATGGGCAGGCTGTAATCAAAACTAATGAGAAATTCTGACTTCCTATGATCAAACATGATTAATAGACCTTCTAGGCTGATTCAGGACTTAACATACGGATATATACCATTTGGTCATTATATAGGCCATTTGGACATGATTCACTGACTTTTAGGTTCGGAACCTGACTTCCTATGATCATATGCGACAAGTGGACATTTTGCCCATTTGGAGTATTATATGCCTGATAGGGACATAACATAGGCCTTATGGATAAAATCAAATAAGGCGGAACTATATCCTTATGGCTCTTTAGTAATGGATAATTGATAAACAATTCCCCCAAAAAAATTTAAACGGTGCAAACGCACTCATAAAGCATCTGGTTTCTCTTACCTAACTAATGCTTGTGGCTGAATGGAAGCAAGTCTTCGCAGCAATGTTCCAACATCTAGTGGAAAGCCTTCCCAGAAGAGTGGAGGCTGTTATAGCAGCAAAGGGTGGACCAACTCCATATTAACACCCATGATTTTAGAATGAGATGTTTGACGAGCAGGTGTCCACATACTTTTGGTCATGTAGTGTAGCTAGCCCTCTCACTTGCACAAGCCAGCCATAGAGGAAGGTTCTTCCAGCCATAATTGTACCAAACATGTAGCTAGGATGCTATTGATACTCATGTCAGAGAAAACTAGACTGATCTATCAAATGGTTGGGCGTTTAATGAAATCTAAAGTCGCTAGCTATCGGTTTATGGTAAATGCATATCAGGGAACATCATAGTTGTTGGTCTAGCCAATGTTCAAAACATTTTAATATATACATTTTTTTTTAAATCACTCCAATTTTCTATTGCGGAGCTGGATGCAGACATGCCAGATGATCATGCATACAAAAGGCCCTTGGAATCAGGTAAGGTTTGATTTGGACTAGCAATTGTTGTTGATGGGATGTTTCCCACATTGTGCCATATATGGACTTTGACAAAAGATTTATAGGCATAGTTTCATAATGTGCTGGCCATTTACCACCACTCCAGAGTCCAATGGCAGCAAGCTTTACACCACTCCAGCTGACACTTGGTATTGCGCATGGTGATCTTAGGCTTGTGTGCGGCTGCTCAGCCATGGAAACCCATTTCATGAAACTACCGACGAACAGTTCTTGTGCCAACGTTGCTTCCAGAGGCTTGGTATTGAGTGTAGCAACCGAGGACAGACTATTTGTACCCACTTCAGCATCTGGCAGTCTGGGGTTCTGTGAGCTTTTTGGCCTACCACTTCGTGGCTGAGCCGTTGTTGCTCCTAGATGTTTCCACTTCACAATAACAGCACTTACAGTTGACCGGGGCAGCTCTAGCAGGGCAGAAATTTGACAAACTACGACAGTGCCACGTTTAAAGTCACTGAGCTCTTCAGTAAGGCCATTCTACTGCCAATATTTGTCTATGGAGAGTGCATGGCTGTACGCGTCAATAACGGGTGTGGCTGAAACAGCCAAATCCACTAATTTGAGGGGGTGTCCATATACTTTTGTATATATAGTGTACATCTGTTCATAAATCAGTGTTCCTAAAAGCAATATGCATACCCTGTATACCTTACCTCTTCAGCTGACATGTTGAAAATAATGGCAATTGTTTACACAATCCATGTGTAGACTCCGTTAGCTACAGTCTGTCTCTCATCAATGAAGACTCAAATGCATCTTGCTTGCTGTCACTCAAATGGGGAGGGGCTGTAGCTCATTGGTTGGAAATTGTATTGCTAGATTGTGGGCCAATCTTGCAGTACATCACCAAATTATCGTAGTAGGCAAAATGGTGGCACAAAGGTTCCAAAATAAACTGTCGGTTTCAAACTAGAGATTTTTTTATATTAAGAGCATATTCTTATTTACAATGACGGCATACCGGGGAACAGTGGGTTAACTGCCTTGTTCAGGGGCAGAACAACAGATTTTTACCTTGTCAGCTCGGGGATTCGATCTAGCAACCTTTCGGTTACTGGCCCAACGCTCTAACCACTAGGCTACCTGCCGGACTTCGTGGCTAATTGAGGTAAAACAGTAATTCTGCTCATAGATTATGCATGCATGAACTACATATTGACACATCCAGCCCAAAGCCGGAGGTTTTAAAAATACTGACATAGTTAAACACAATTCGCCAAAGTCCCGGAGCATGTCTTTAAGAATTAAAATGTACATTTAAAATAAACAAAGAGTTGAGGTATGACAAAAGGCACTGATTAAAAAAAACCTAGGCCTAAAGATCACACACCTATCGTATTACAGTGCATGGAGAAAATGTTCTGCTAAATTGAAAATAAATTCCAGCACATTGGAGATCTTGATGCTCCACAGATATAATGGATGTATTACAAACGATTTGGTCTCAATATGCCTTCATCAGGGTTTAATCTGTGAAGCATCAAGATCACCAGTTTCTTTTGAATTTAACACAAAGAGACAGGAAGTGCGGGTCCACCAGGAAGAGTGAGTGCGCCAGTCACAACATGAGTAAGGCACGACTTCAGCACCAGTCAGAGAAACAACAGCATATCACTGCTGCCAAGACTCAACCATACTGGGAATGGATTCTTGCAGGTTAGCACATGTAATGCAAAATGAAAGTGAAATAAGAAGTTGGTGCTACATGGCCACAAATAGGACAAGGGTGATCATTGCCACCTGCTCCAAGAACATGTAGCCTAGTCTACATTCATCAAGGAGAATTTATACATCAGTGCTTTTGTGCACATAAAGTAGGATTAAAACTATACAGTGAGTTGGCCAATKAATTAGTCATTGACACACAATTTGTTCTTTATGTTGGGCACGTGTCTGGCACTGGACAGGCACCATTTACATTTGCAACCAAAGCAACAATGAAATGTATATTTACAAAGCAATAATTTGGCTAGACTGCTAGAGAAGGGCAAACTAATATGAGAAGGACATTTTCACTTTTGGGGTCCAGTGTGGGCTATACTTTATTTCCTCGTGCGCTTATTGTGTCAAAAATATATATTCCTGCCGCTGGGAGAAAGGAAGGGAACAAAATGAGGGTGAAATTATAGAAATACCGAGTAGTGGAAGTTGAATGGATGTGTAAAGTACCTTTCGTATTGTTCTCATCTAAAATACGTACCTCTCTTGATATGAGATTAAGGGCATCATCCTCGGCCGTCGACCTGTCCTTATTGGGATTTCTTTTTCGTCCGGTGCCCTGAGTCCCCATGTCTTGGTTTCTGCCCGATAATTAGGCTACTGGTCCAATTCGTTGAACGTAGAAGACAAATCCAAAGCACGTCGAGGAAAGTATTACTGTCACAATGTTGGGAGCAACATTAGTCAAATCATAAATTCGTTACCGCGCGCGACATTGGTCATGGAGTTACATCCGTCTTCAAGATCTCTTCCTGTGTTGTTTCTATCCAAACGCTAAATTGCAACTTTGTAACAAATGTTTGCCTTCGTTTGTATTGAATACGCAGATTTTTAACACCTGTTCTTCCCAGAGGAATTCACAAATAGTTGAGTGCTTCATAAAGATACGTTGACTGGCAATACATCTATTCAGATATGGAATCAAAATGATTGTATAGCCTATGTAAGAAAAACGATTACATAAAAATACAATCTAAAAAAAAATAAAAACTTGGTGAACACGCTTGGAAGGAGCCACGATGCTGTCAAAGTATCCTAAAGTTGAGTCGGTCCCGGATGAGGACATGAGCGAAATACATATTCCGGGGCTCGTGCAGCCTTCTCCAGCCACCAAATTGCCATTGAGGGCTATGTTGCTACCGCACTCTCTCACACCCTCTTCGCTATTTTTAATGATGAGTGGTGAGAGCTAAAAACAGAAACCTTATCTTGTAGGCTACTTCTTAAAGGCGTAGACTATGACTAATGGATATGCATATTTCACAACAATATCATATTTGATCCACATATGTTAAAAAAGTGGCCATAATATATGTTCTGTAGAATATTACCCTTTCCCTCCATGTTCATTCAATTAAGTTCCTATGAAGTATCTCAACGTGATTGGGGAATTTTTATTTTCTTGGAATTATATCATGTACTTCCAAGTAGTAGCATATTCAGATTGTAGACTAGCAATAAACTACCAAATATGGTTGGTAATATTGTGGTAATTTAAATTCTATTGAGTCATGGTTGTTGCTCCATAAGCCAAACTGTTGCCTAATTGTTGATCCGTGTTCACTATAGGAAGTCCGATAAACTCATTGACTTGATCATAGACGTGATAATACCCAGACAATAACATATTGAGAAGTGTAGTTAAAGTTATTGGAACCCGGAACGATAATACCCAGACAATAACATATTGAGAAGTGTAGTTAAAGTTATTGGAACCCGGAACATTAACCACGTTTCACCCAGTTTTATGACCATAATAATAATACCCATCATACCTATAAAAAAAATATGACAGCTGCGACGGAAAGAGGAAGTTTCGGTACAAATGTATAATTTGTTCGTTCGACATGGTGGGATCCTTTTGTGTTGGTAAGATTAATTGTTCAAGAAATTCCGGTGGAAACGCTTTTTACGCAAATATTGATAACATATCGAAGTAAACTTGGGAGTCACGGTGATGATATGGTGTACGGTCATCCTACTACGACTCGGTAAACCATGCCGTTTATTAGGCTAGAGATTAAATCAATTATGATGAACGTCACAGACGGTGAAAGTGCACAATGATGAGCTTGGTGCTCCTTTCCAATAAATATCGAGGGTCTTATTCGGGTGACAATGATCGATACTAGACTACCGTTTGACAAACAAAAATATTCTTGCTCTTATCCAAAATAATCTCATAATGTAGACTAAACTACCTGCACAGCCTACCTGCACTGTACTTACTCTATTTGCAAGCTGTTTGATAGAGCTATCCGTAGAGTTGAAAATGCGATTTTTTTAAAAACATTTTATTCGGTACACTTATCCGAAAAACTACATTTTGTGTGCACAGTCATCACGCACTGATTTGTATCCGCAATAAATGAGTTAGGCTGAAACACCACTGGTGAGAAAATTCACATTTTCTTAATGCGAATTTTTCAATATTCGCATTAAAAATCTGTCGCCAATTGAATGGAAACCTAGCTAACGTTACTGCCCTGGGTGTCCTCAAACTTGGAAACCTCTCAAAAAATTATCAATCTACTTGGTCTATAAGCAATGACTCCCTCTGGTGTTAGTCACATGTCTTGCAAGGAACCTGAGAGATATCTGGACTAGGGAGACCACAGGGTTGACCATTCAAAAACGTTTAGCAATAAAACAAAAAAAGTCATTTTTATGGTGTATTGGTTTTGATGTTCCAATTGTGACAGGGAGAAGGTGTAGCCCCTATATTACCTTGTTTAACGAAGTCCTCGAATAAATAACTGAATACAACTAAACCAAAGATAACTAACCCAAGATAGACCACAGCCTGTCGTTTCCAACAGGAGCAAATGAATCAGTGGGCAGAATGAGCAAGGAGGTGGGCAGAACCAATCACGAGCTAGCGAGATCCTATTGCTGCGTTCTAGCATTATTTGCATATTTCCGTTAGGGAACGGCGACTCTGTGAAATGCTGGTATGCATTAAGTCAATTCACCCTTGCACTCCTGAACATCCGCATCCGCTACAAGACCATGGTGCTTGCCTACGGAGCTGTGAGGGGAACGGCACCTCAGTACCTCCAGACTCTGATCAGGCCCTACACCCAAACAAGGGCACTGCGTTCATCCACCTCTGGCCTGCTCGCCTCCCTACCACTGAGGAAGTACAGTTCCCGCTCAGCCCAGTCAAAACTGTTCGCTGCTCTGGCCCCCCAATGGTGGAACAAACTCCCTCACGACGCCAGGWCAGCGGAGTCAATCACCACCTTCCGGAGACACCTGAAACCCCACCTCTTTAAGGAATACCTAGGATAGGATAAAGTAATCCTTCTCACCCCCCCTTAAAAGATTTAGATGCACTATTGTAAAGTGGCTGTTCCACTGAATGTCATAAGGTGAATGCACCAATTTGTAAGTCGCTCTGGATAAGAGCGTCTGCTAAATGACTTAAATGTAAATGTAAATGTAATGAAAAGCACTGTTTAGAACATTTGGCAAAGGTTAAAGTCTATATATATATATATATATATATATATACACACACTGCTCAAAAAAATAAAGGGAACACTTAACAAACACAATGTAACTCCAAGTAAATCACACTTCTGTGAAATCAACTGTCCATTTAGGAAGCAACACTGATTGACAATAAATTTCACATGCTGTTGTGCAAATGGAATAGACAAAAGGTGTAAATTATAGGCAATTAGCAAGACACCCCCAATAAAAGAGTGGTTCTGCAGGTGGTGACCACAGACCACTTCTCAGTTCCTATGCTTCCTGGCTGATGTTTTGGTCACTTTTGAATGCTGGCGGTGCTTTCACTCTAGTGGTAGCATGAAACGGAGTCTACAACCCACACAAGTGGCTCAGGTAGTGCAGCTCATCCAGGATGGCACATCAATGCGAGCGTCTCCAGACTCTGTCACGTCTGTCAAATGTGCTCAGTGTGAACCTGCATTCATCTGTGAAGAGCACAGGGCGCCAGTGGCGAATTTGCCAATCTTGGTGTTCTCTGGCAAATGCCAAACGTCCTGCACGGTGTGGGGGCTGAAAGCACAACCCCACCTGTGGACGTCGGGCCCTCATACCACCCTCATGGAGTCTGTTTCTGACCGTTTGAGCAGACAATGCACATTTGTGGCCTGCTGGAGGTCATTTTGCAGGGCTCTGGCAGTGCTCCTCCTTGCACAAAGGCGGAGATAGCGGTCCTGCTGCTGGTTTGTTGCCCTCCTACGGCCTCCTCCACGTCTCCTGATGTACTGGCCTGTCTCCTGGTAGCGCCTCCATGCTCTGGACACTACGCTGACAGACACAGCAAACCTTCTTGCCACAGCTCGCATTGATGTGCCATCCTGGATGAGCTGCACTACCTGAGCCACTTGTGTGGGTTGTAGACTCCGTTTCATGCTACCACTAGAGTGAAAGCACCGCAGCATTCAAAAGTGACCAAAACATCAGCCAGGAAGCATAGGAACTGAGAAGTGGTCTGTGGTCACCACCTGCAGAACCACTCCTTTATTGGGGGTGTCTTGCTAATTGCCTATAATTTCGACCTTTTGTCTATTCCATTTGCACAACAGCATGTGAAATTTATTGTCAATCAGTGTTGCTTCCTAAGTGGACAGTTTGATTTCACAGAAGTGTGATTGACTTGGAGTTACATTGTGTTGTTTAAGTGTTCCCTTTATTTTTTTGAGCAGTGTATATATATATAAAAAACTTAGTCCACTATATTCGTAACAGATTCTTAGTTCTGGGAACCGAAAACTTCAATGAGATCAAATGTTTCATGAGAAGGGCTACAAGAAAAATGTGTACTGTTGGTAGTAACTTACTCGGGGACCAGGGTTGGGAAACACTTCATTAGACTATAGCTAAAGCAACCTAACGTAGCGAAAGTTAGCTTGCAAAGTCACAAATCACGTCGCCAGATAGCTTCGGAATGTCGAGCAACCATATTACGAAAGCTAGCAATCTATATTTTGGTTTAGATAAACAAAACGTTGTTTGCTAGCTAAGTAAGCTACATTATCTCTGCCTGACTTCTTAGTAAGGTAACTGATTAAATGCTACCCGAGCAGCATGTGCTTGCTTGTACAGTTTGCTTACATCCAGGAAATGTAGGTGGCCTGGTGAGATGCATTAACGCTTGTATTTGCGTGTAGTGAGGAAATTCTCAATTTTTATGATGCACGTTCATGTACAGTGAAAGAGCAACAGTGACATTTCCCTTTAAGAAAACACAGGTTCGAAACATCAGGGGTGGAGCTAGCCTAACAGGCCCCAAGATTTAGATTTTTATGTCGTTTGTCATCTTACAGCCGACTTCAACTGCTCAGCCAGCAATACCCTCATGTCGCTCATGGACCGGCTAGTACTTAAAACACCCTCAATTCTGGCTTGCAAAGGCGTCGGTTTCCTGTCTCATCGGTGGAAAAAGAAAGGGGGGAAATATGCTGTACTATCTTAATAAAACAAAAACTTTTTGCATGTCAGCAATCAAGTTAAGATAACTCACAAAATGCAGGCGGTGTGATGCATTTTGTATCATATGATGCTGACATGCAAAATATTTTGGGACTGTATTAACAATGGACTAATGAAACAAATACCAAAATATAGTTTTAGGGTGGAATTTTCCTTTAAATCGAGTTAAGGAGGAAACCGATGCCTTTGCAGCCTGAATATAGACTGTTTTATTGGAGAGCCGATCCATGTTGGACACGAGTGTATTGGCGGCTGAGCACATTAAAGTCGGAAGTAAGATGACAAATGCTGTAAAAGGAATAATAGCGCCGGTTGGCTAGGGTGGAGCATGGAAATAACAAGAAAGATATTGCAATAGAAAGCTTGTTTTATTTACTGCAGCAACGAGAACCAACAATGTTATCACCATTCAATCAATAAATAATGGAGTGCGCCACACACACATTCAAAATTATCTTCAGCACTGTAGCTCGTACAACACACCATCCAATAATAGTTTCGCAATAATTACAACAAGTGCAACCAGTTGAGGGCGTGCCCAGGGAGGAGGAGAATGGATCCTGGAGATATGAAACACTCCATCCTTAGGATTGTTCAGCATGTCAACAACCATTTCAACAGTAACATCTGATACCCCCAATATCTCTTTTACCGTCTCCACAATAACCTTCAGCCTGGCATTTCTGCTTTCCACAACCCGAGTCGTATTGATAACCTTACCAATAAAAGCTATGAAATCAACGTTATTCATTATCAATGTGTCCTTTGACACTGCACATTTATGAGCACAAGATTTCTGAACAGGCCTCAAAACCATGCCAGGACAATCAAATCATATCAAATATTATTTGTCACATAAGCCAGTGAAATGCTTACTTACAAGCCCTTAACCAACAATGCTTTAAAAAAAAAAAATGTTTTAAAGTGTTAAGTAAAAAACAGATAAGTAATTAAAAAAAATAAAAAGTAACAAATATTTAAACAGCAGGAGTAAAATAACAATAGTGAGTCTATATACAGGGGGTACCGGTACAGAGTATATGTGCGGGGGCACCGGTTAGTCGAGGTCATTGATGTAATATGTACATGTAGGTTGAGTTAAAGTGACTTTGCATAGATAATAAACAGAGAGTAGCAGCAGCGTAAAAGAGGGGTCTGAGTAGCCCTTTGATTAGCTGTTCAGGAGTCTTATGGCTTGGGGGTAGACATGGTTAAGAAGCCTTTTGGACCTAGACTTGGTGTTCCTGTACCGCTTGCCGAGCAGTAGCAGAGAGAACAGTATATGACTAGAGTGTCTGGAGTCTGACAATTTTTAGGGCCTTCCTCTGACACCGCCTGGTATAGAGGTCCTGGATGGCAGGAAGCTTGGCCCCAGTGATGTACAGGGCCATACTCACTATCCTTTGTAGTGCCTTGCGGTCGGAGGCCGAGCAGTTGCCATACCAGGCAGTGGTGCAACCCGTCAGGATGCTCTCGATGCAGCTGTAGAACCTTTTGAGGATCTGAGGACCCATGACAAATCTTTTCAGTCGCCTGAGTTGGGGAATAGGTTGTCGTACCCTCTTCACAATTGTCTTGGTGTGCTTGAACCATGATAGTTTGTTGGTGATGTGGACACCAAGGAACTTGAAGCTTTCAACCTGCTCCACTACAGCCCCGTTGATGAGAATGGGGGCGTGCTCGGTCCTCCTTTTCCTGTAGTCCACAATCATCTCCTTTGTCTTGATCACGTTGAGGGAGAGGTTGTTGTCCTGGCACCACATGGCCAGGTCTCTGACCTCCTCCCTATAGGCTGTCTCATCGTTGTCGGTGATCAGGCCTACCACTGTTGTGTCATTGGCAAATGTGATGATAGTGTTGTAGTCGTGCCTGGCCATGCAGTCATGAGTGAACAGGGAGTACAGGAGGGGACTGAGTACGCATCCCTGAGGGCCCCCGTGTTGAGGATCAGCGTAGCGGATGTGTTGTTGCCTACCCTTACCACCTGGGGCGGCCCGTCAGGAAGTCCAGGATCCAGTTGCAGAGGGAGGTGTTTAGTCCCAGGGTCCTTTGCTTAGTGATGAGCTTTGAGGGCACTATGGTGTTGAACGCTGAGCTGTAGTCACATAGGTGTTCCTTTTGTCCAGGAGGAAAAGGGCAGTGTTGAGTGCAATAGAGATTGCATCATCTGTGGATCTGTTGGGGCGGTATGCAAATTGGAGTGGGTCTAGGGATTCTGGGATAATGGGGTTGATATAAGCCATGACCAGCCTTTCAAAGCACTTCATGACTACAGACTCGAGTGCCACGAGTCGGTCGTCATTTAGGCAGGTTACCTTAGTGTTCTTGGGCACAGGGACTATGGTCGTCTGCTTGAAACCTGTTGGTATTACAGACTTAGTCTAGGACAGGTTGAAAATGTCAGTGAAGACACTTGCCAGTTGGTCAGCGCATGCTCGGAGTACACGTCCTGGTAATCCGTCTGGTCCTGCGGCCTTGTAAATGTTGAAAAGTTTAAAGGTCTTACTCACATCGGCTATAGAGAGCGTGATCAGACAGTCGTCCGGAACAGTTGATGCTCTCATGCATGCATCAGTGTTACTTGCCTCGAAGCGAGCTTAGAAGTAATTTAGCTCGTCTGGTAGGCTCGTGTCACTGGGCAGCTCTCGGCTGTGCTTCCCTTTGTAGTCTGTACTAGTTTGCAAGCCCTACCACATCCGACGAGCATCGGAGCCAGTGTAGTACAATTCAATCTTAGTCCTGTATTGACGCTTTGCTTGTTTGATGGTTCGTCGGAGGGCATAGCGGGATTTCCTATAAGTTCCGGGTTAGAATCCCTCTCCTTGAAAGTGGCAGCTCTACCCTTTAGTTCAGTGCAGATGTTGCCTGTAATCCATGGTATCTGGTTGGGGTATGTGCGTACGGTTGCTGTGGGGACGATGTCATCGATGCACTTATTGATGAAGCCAGTGACTGATGTGGTGTACTCCTCAATGCCATCAGAAGAATCTCGGAACATATTCCAGTCTGTGCTAGCAAAAGAGTCCTGTACCTTAGCATCTGCTTCATCTGACCACTTTCTCATTGACAGAGTCACTGGTGCTTCCTGCTTTAGTGTTTGCTTGTAAGCAGGAATCAGGAGGATAGAATTATGGTCAGATTTGCCAAATGGAGGGCGAGGGAGAGCTTTGTACACGTCTATGTGTGTTGAGTAAAGGTGTTCTAGAGTTTTTTCCCTCTGGTTGCACATTTAACATGCTGGTAGAAATGAGGTAAAACAGATTTGAGTTTCCCTGCATTAAAGTCCCCGGCCACTAGGAGCGCTGCCTCTGGATGAGCGTTTTCCTGTTTGTTTATGGCCGTATACAGCTCATTGAGTGCGATCTTATTGCCAGCATCGGTTTGTGGTGGTATATAGACAGCTACGAAAAATACAGATGAAAACGCTTGGTAAATAGTGTGGCCTACAGTTTATCATGAGATACTCTACCTCAGGCAAGCAAAACCTCGAGACTTCCTTAGATTTCGTGCACCAGCTGTTGTTTACAAATATACATAGACCGCCACTCCTTGTCTAACCAGAGGCCGCTGTTCTAACCCGCCGAAAATCTTAAAATCCGCCAGCTGTATGTTTTTCATGTCGTCGTTCAGCCACGTCTCGGTGAAACGTAAGATATTACAGTTTTTAATGTCCCGTTGGTAGGATATACTTGCTCGTAGTTCGTCTATTTTATTATCGATTAAATGTACGTTGGCTAATAGGACCGATGGTAAAGGTAGATTACCCTCTCGGTGACGGATCCTTACAAGGAAGCCGGACCTTCGTCCACGATACCTCCGTCGCTTTCTCCTGCGAATGCCAGGGATGAGGGCCTTGTCGGGCATCTGAAGTAGATCCTTCCCGTCAGACTCATTGAAGAAAAAGTATTCCTCCAGTATGGGGTGAGGTATTGCTGTCCTGATATCTAGATGCTCTTTTCGATCATAAGACACGGTGGTAGAAACATTATGTACAAAATAAGTTACAAATAGCGCAAAAAAACATATACAATAGCACAATTGGT
The DNA here is from genome assembly GCF_002910315.2 of Salvelinus sp. IW2-2015. Taxonomy (NCBI): domain Eukaryota; kingdom Metazoa; phylum Chordata; class Actinopteri; order Salmoniformes; family Salmonidae; genus Salvelinus; species Salvelinus sp. IW2-2015. Next base: position 2,006,968 of record NC_036875.1, on the reverse strand, counting down.
TACAGGATCGTAAAACGGCAGCCATCTCCTTCGGCACCAATCAGAAGCACTAGCCTTGATAGTAGGTTCACTTAATACAGGTATGTCAATTTGAGCTCCATCAGTCCGCACTGTAGTTCTACCAATCTGTTTTACGGCCTCTGCGTATGATACATCATGACTGATCCTATATCTCTGAGCATCTCTAGCCTTTCTCTGTACCTGACATCCACCAAATGCTGCAGGGTGTTCTCCCCCAAAATTACAGCACTTAACCCTCATATTGCTTCCACAGTCACCGTAATCATGTTCCCCTCCACACTTGGCACATCATTTCCTTCCTTTACACTGAGCAGCTGCATGTCCCATTCTTTAGCATTTTAAACAACGCAGTGCATATGGGCCAAATTCTCTCACAATGAAACTAAGGAATCCTATCTGTACTTTTCCCGGCAAGACTTTCTCAAACCTCAGTATCACTGATAAGCTTTCACTTCTTTGACCCTCTTTCCTACTGATCAACCTTTTGGCCTCAATCACTCTGCCTCCCTTCACATTTTCTTTAATATCACCCGTGGACATATATATTGGGACCCCAGTGATCATTCCCTTCAATCTAGCATAAGCACCAGGGACACAGCTTTTAATTTTCTTCCCATTAAGCTTTTCCATTTTCAGAATCATCTCTTGCTGAGCCTGGCTACCACACAATATTAACAATCTACCATTTCCAATGAACCAAGCTAATTTCACTTCACTTACCTCTTTCTCTACGGCATTAGTTAGTCGGATAGGGTGTAAGTGAAGCCCTGTGGTCTCAAACACTATCACCACTTTGCACTCCAACACATCACTACTCTTTCTTCCTACCTTGACCCTCTTCATGCTTTCTTTACTAGACGCTCCACTGCTTTCTGTATCATGATCTCTCTTCTTCCTATGTCTTTCCACTATCGGCAATTCTGGTCCTTGACCCTCATCCTCCCGCTTCATACCATCAGAACTGACACCTGTATTGTTCTCATTCCAGCACAGCTGTTGCTTTACCAACTTTTTCTCAATTTCCTCCATTTCGTCCACACTACTCCCTACCATTTCCGACCTCCAAGACTCTCTCACTCCCCTTCACCATCTTGACCGATCCATAGACTATCCGTCCACCCAGCAAGGACCCCAACTCGACCATTTACTGGGAACAGGGAAACACCAGGCATGTATTCACAACCCAACCCTCACTAACCTGCTGCACCTGGAACTAATCACAATTTAGCTTCTAGTAAACTCTCCTCCTTCTTCTTCTTCTTCTTCTTTGGACTTGGCAGTTGGCAACTGTCTTTAAGGTGCATTACCACCACCAACTGGACTGGAGTGTGGACCTCAGTTCATCTTTCAATCACCGACGTGGGTAAATGCTCCTAAAAACCAATGAGGAGATGGGAGAGGCGGGACTTGCAGCGCATACAGCGTCACAAATAGAACCAAGTTTAGCACCTGGCTACCAGACGTTCGTTGACGCACGCGAGCAGTGCGGGTGCAATGATTGAATAACAATCATGTGTACATTTATATTGCAACGCTCGCGCACCAGACGCAGGCGGTGTGGTCAGCATACCAAACATTGTCCTTCAGGCCAAGATATTATTAGGTTTTACATAAACCTTTCATAACAAACCATATAAAAAATCAGGCCATGCCTGCAGGACATGCACATGTATGATGGTTGTGTTAAAGTTGTTTTAATATAATCAACAATAAAGTAGTAGCCAGTGAAATGACACACTTGTTTTTTGTATTTCTCATTGAAATAAATGTAATTGTCAAGCTATGTGTGTATGATGCCTTTCAACACCAGTCCATCATCCCACGTGACTGTGGGTATTTTGAAAAGCATGATTCAGTTTCAATTCCTTTATTTTGGTGTCCTATGCAGAAACCAAAGTAAAAAAGCAAAGTAAAAAGACTGCTCTTGTAGCTGCTCGCTGTCTCTGGGGAAATGAGTCTTGTTTTTGCTTTAGCACTTGTATGGTCTTTATCTTGACCTCTTATTTACTGTTTCTTCAGATAGCAGAATTTCTATTAGCTTTACCCTTTTACAGCCAAGCTGGTGTGAGTTGTGTACGAGTAAGTTATATTGTGGTCTGCGATCCAACGTTGGACTTTGGTTTGATCTTCACCTACAACAAGATAAATTAGAGGACTAACCTTCATAATCCTGCAAATTTTTACTGGTTTCACATTATTAATTTAACCGTCTTGTGTACTTGTGAGTTCTTTAGCTAAAACTACAACACCAGATATTTGGATTCTATGACCGCTGGCTTTGTCTGTACCAGCAACCGTGGAGTATCCTGTGGGTGTCCCTCCTCTCTGGATGGGGAAGAGAACTCGAAGGAGGGAATCAACAGGGCCCCGGTCCCCTGGGCCAACAACTCCAACAAGAGACACCAGGACAATACGGGTGAAGATGGTGCTGTTGGGAAGCTCTGGGGTGGGGAAGTCCAGTCTGGCATTACGTTTCAGCAAGGATGAGTTCAAAGGCACTTTACCCACCGTAGGCTGTGAGTACACATATATGTGATATAATACTGTGTCATTAGTAGTATTAGGGTGGATACAAGTGTATTGGTATCATATACATAGCTATTACAGCATTATGCTCCTAGTGCTAAAGGTATGTGTACACTTCCGTGGCAGCTGTGCACTTTTAGCGTTTTTCAGGAGCTTGTTTTTTCATATAGTAGTATCTTATTTCATAGCCCTAAGCTAAGTTGTCTCTCTGGTATATTTTGTCAAGAACACTTGTTACTCTGTTGTTATTGATTTGAATCCAAGATGGCGTAGCAGTCAGACGTCTTTGTCTTTGCCTTGTCTCGTCCCATGTATATATATTTTTATATATTTTTCTTCGCATTCTTTTTTATATTTTTCCTAAACCTCAACAAAATACTCTCCTGCAACCCGCCTCACCCAATGTGGTGTGGATCTGTTTTTTTTCCTAAAGTATTTATTTTTACCTCCGAACTGGAATATCTCAACTCAATAGCTATCAGCTATCAGTCAGCTAATCACTGCTAGCGGTCATCAGCTAACCTTTAGCTCGGAAAGCTCTCGCCAGTTCGTACAACGCTTTTCAAACCAGAGCATACCGGACCTATTTTTCTCTCCATATCCCCGGATTCCTACCGCAAACTCTGAACCCTTTCATCTGGATCACGGCAGCTAGCTAACCGCAACCCGGGTTGACTACTCCTGGCTAACGTTTCCGTCCCGGAGCAAGCACCAACTAGACTGGGGCTAGCCTATGCTAGACCCATCTCCCGGCTAGGGCTCCTGGGCTACTCCTGAAGCTCACTCCTCGGCTACAATATCCGGACCCCTTCTACTGCTTCAACACGGAACCCTGCCGATCCTTCACGACTGGAATACCAACATTCCATACCAGCTATTCCCTCCGCAAGGCAATCAAACAAGCTAAGCGTCAGAACAGAGACAAAGTGGAGTCGCAATTCAACGGCTCAGACACGAGAGGTATGTGGCAGGGTCTACAGTCAATCACGGACTACAAATGAAAAACCAGCCCCGTCGCGGATCACAATGCCTTGCTCCCAGACAGACTAAACAACTTTTGCTCGCTTTGAGGACAATACAGTGCCACTGACACGGCCCGCTACCAAAATCTGCGGGCTCTCATTCACTGTAGCCAACGTGAGTAAAACATTTAAACGTGTTAACCCTCACAAGGCTGCAGGCCCAGACGGCATCCCCGGCCGCGTCCTCAGAGCATGCGCAGACCAGCTGGCTGGTGTGTTTACATACATATTCAATCAATCCTTATCCCAGTCTGCTGTCCCCACATGCTTCAGGAGGGCCACCATTGTTCCTGTTCCCAAGAAAGCTAAGGTAACTAAGCTAAATGACTACCGCCCTGTAGCACTCACTTCCGTCATCATGAAGTGCTTTGAGATACTAGTCAAGGACCATATCACCTCCACCCTACCTGACACCCTAGACCCACTCCAATTTGCTTACCGCCCCAATAGGTCCACGTCCACACAAGGGTGCGTTCTCAGCCCTCTCCTGTACTCCCTGTTCACACACGACTGCGTGGCCATGCACGCCTCCAACTCAATCATCAAGTTTGCAGACGACACTACAGTGGTAGGCTTGATTACCAACAACGACGAGACGGCCTACAGGGAGGAAGTGAGGGCCCTCAGAGTGTGGTGTCAGGAAAATAACCTCACACTCAATGTCAACAAAATAAAGGAGATGATCGTGGACTTCAGGAAACAGCAGAGGGAGCAGCCCCATATCTACATTGACGGGACAGTAGTGGAGAGGGGGGAGAGTTTTAAGTTCCTCGGCGTACACATCACGGACAAACTGACATTTTCCACCCACACAGACAGCGTGGTGAAGAACACAGACAGCGCCTCTTCAACCTCAGGAGGCTGAAGAAATTCGGCTTGTCACCAAAAACACTCACAAACTTTTACAGATGCACAATCGAGAGCATCCTGTCGGGCTGTATCACCACCTGGTATGGCAGCTGCTCCGCCCATAACCGGAAGGCTCTCCAGAGGGTAGTGAGGTCTGCACAACGCAGCACCGGGGGCAAACTACCTGCCCTCCAGGACACCTACACCACCCGATGTCACAGGAAGGCCAAAAAGATCATCAAGGACAACAACCACCCGAGTCACTGCCTGTTCACCCCGCTATCATCCAGAAGGCGAGGTCAGTACAGGTGCATCAAAGCAGGGACCGAGAGACTGAAAAACAGCTTCTATCTCAAGACCATCAGACTGTTAAACAGCCATCACTAACATTGAGTGGCTGCTGCCAACATACTGATTCAACACCAGACACTTTAATAATGGAAAAATTTATGTAATCAATTTATCACTACCCACTTTATATTATATAAAGTTTTCATACCCTACATTACTCATCTCATATGTATAGACTGTACGCTATACCATCTACTGCATCTTGCCATCTTGATGTAATAAATGTATCACTAACCACTTTAAACAATGCCACTTTATATGTTTTCATACCCTACAGTACTCATCTCATATGTATATACTGTACTCGAAACCATCTACTGCATCTTGCCTATGCCGTTCGGCCATCACTCATTTATATATTTTTATGTACATATTCGTATTCATTCCTTTACACTTATGTGTATAAGGTAGTTGTTGTGAAATTGTTATGTTATATTACTTATTAGATATTACTGCATGGTCGGACCTAGAAGCACAAACATTTCACTACACTTGCATTAACATCTGCTAACCATGTGTATGTGACAAATACATTTGATTTTGATTTGATTTGATTTGAACATTATCTGCCCGAGGATCCCAACAGGCCCCTCAGGCGCGACGTGCCCTGAAGGCCCATTCTGCTAACCGCGGCCTGCTAGCTATCTATAGCATATTGGACTGTTAGCTGATCCACCGGCCACTTACTTGGACCACTATACCCATTTTGCCAATTGGACTTGGACCCCTCTGCTACTTGGAACCCTACTAATTCCATGACTGGTCTATCGACGTCTGTCACGTTCGTCGTATGAATCGGACCAAGGCGCAGCGTGGTATGCGTACATTCTTTATTATAATAAGAATGAACACTGAACAAACTAACCAAAATAACAAAACGACACGTGAAGCTATACAAATGAGTGCTGACAGGCAACTACACATAGACAAGAACCCACCAACACAAAAGGGAAAATGGCTACCTAAATATGATCCCCAATCAGAGACAACAATAAACAGCTGCCTCTGATTGGGAACCATATCAGGCCACCATAGACATACAAATTACCTAGACCTACAAAACCCCTAGACAATACAAAACTAGCATATCCACCCTCGTCACACCCTGACCTAACCAAAATATAAAGAAAACAGATATCTAAGTTCAGAGCGTGACAGTACCCCCCCCCCCCAAAGGTGTGGTCTCCCGGCCGCAAACCTGAACCTATAGGGGAGGGTCCGGGTGGGCATCTACCCTCGGTGGTGGCTCCGGTTCTGGACGTAACCCCCCCTCCTTACGCTGATCCCTCCGCCTTTGTAGAACCGGACCGTGGATCATCGCCGGAGGCTCCGGACTGTGGATCCTCACCGGAGGCCCCGGACTGGGAACCGTCGCTGGAGGCCCCGGACTGGGAACCGTCGCTGGAGACCCCGGACTGGGGACCGTCGCTGGAGACCCCGGACTGGGGACCGTCGCTGGAGACCCCAGACTGGGGACCGTCGTTGGAGGTTCCGGACTAGCGACCGTCGTTGGAGGTTCCGGACTGTGGCCCGTCGTTGGAGGTTCCGGACTGTGGCCCGTCGTTGGAGGTTCCGGACTGTGAAACGTCGCCGGAAGCTCTGGACTGTGAAACGTCGCCGGAAGCTCTGGACTGGGTACTGTCGCCGGAAGCTCTGGACTGGGTACTGTTGCCGGAAGCTCTGGACTGGGTAATGTCGCCGGAAACTCTGGACTGTGAAAGCTCACTGGAAGCCTGATGCGTGGTGCCGGAACTGATGGTACCGGGCTGAGGACACGCACCTCAGGACAAGTACGGGGAAGAGGTACAGGCCGTACTGGACTGTGGAAGCGCACTGGAGGCCTGATGCGTGGTGCCGGAACTGGTGGTACCGGGCTGATGACATGCATCTCAGGGCGAGTGCAGAGAGGAGGCTCAGGACGTACTGGATTGTGGAGGCGCCCTGGAGATCTGATGTGTGGTGCCGGCACAATGCGTCCTGGCTGGATGCTCACTTGAGCCCGGCAAGTGCGGGGCGCTAGCACAGGACGCACTGGGCTGTGCAGACTCACCGAAGACACTGTACGCAGAGCCGGCGCAGGATATCCTGATCCAAGGAGGTGTACTGGAGACCAGGAGCGCTGAGCCGGCACCATCCATCCTGGCTGGATGCCCATTCTAGTCCGGCAAATGCGAGGAGCTGGAATAGAGCGCACCGGGCTATGAATGCGAACTGGAGACACCGTGCGCATCACTGCGTAACACGGTGTCTGACCAGTCACACACTCCACACGGTAAGCACGAGGAGTTGGCGCAGGTCTCCAACCTGACTCAGCCAATCTCCTCGTGTTTCCCCCCCAAAAAAATTATTGGGGCTGCCTCTCGGGCTTCCGTGCTAACCGTGTCCCCTCGTATCATCGCCGTTCCTCCTGCGCTATCTCCAACTGCTTCCATGGCATGATCTTGTCCCCTGCCATTACCTCCTCCCAGGTCCAGGATGTCCTCCACTCATCTTTCTCCCTGGCCCAGGATGTCCGCTCCTCATTAACACGCTGCTTGGTCCTTTTGTGGTGGGTTCTTCTGTCACGTATGTCGTATGAATCGGACCAAGGCGCAGCGTGGTATGCGTACATTTTTTATTATAATAAGAATGAACACTGAACAAACTAACCAAAATAACAAAACGACACGTGAAGCTATACAAAAACCCTAGACAATACAAAAACTAGCATATCCACCCTCGTCACACCCTGACCTAACCAAAATATAAAGAAAACAGAGATATCTAAGGTCAGAGCATGACAACGTCACCGCACGAGGAGGCAAAAACAGACTTTTCCCCCATCGCGACGTCTCTCTAAGGCCCTTATGCTAGCTTGCTAGCCCCGCGCTGCTAACTGCTAGCTTGCTAGCCCCGGCCTGCTAACTGTCTGAATCGCCGTGTCCCCAGCCAGCCCACCAATCACTGGACCCATACGATCACTTGGCTACGTATGCCTCTCCCTAATATCAATATGCCTTGTCCATTACTGTCCTGGTTAGTGATTACTGTCTTATTTCACGGTAGAGCTCCTGCTCAATATGCCTTAACCAATCATGTTGTTCCACCTCCCACATATGCGATGACATCACCTGGTTTAAACGTCTCTAGAGACTATATCTCTCTCWTCATTACTCAATGCCTAGGTTTACCTCCAATGTACTCTCTTCCTACCATACCTTTGTCTGTACATTATGCCTTGAATCTATGCTATCGTGCCCAGAAACCTGCTCCCTTTACTCTCTGTTCCGAACATGCTAGACGGCCAGTTCTTATAGCCTTTAGCCGTACCCTTATCCTACTCCTCCTCTGTTCCTTTGGTGATGTAGAGGTTAATCCAGGCCCTGCAGCGCCTAGCTCCACTCCCATTCCCCAGGCACTCTCATTTGTTGACTTCTGTAATCGTAAAAGCCTTGGTTTCATGCAGGTTAACATTAGAAGCCTACTCCCTAAGTTTGCTTTATTCACTGCTTTAGCACATTCTGCCAACCCGGATGTCTTAGCCGTGTCTGAATCCTGGCTTAGGAAAACCTCCAAAAACCCGAAACAAGTCTCTCACCGTTGCCGCTTGCTATAGACCACCCTCTGCCCCCAGCTGTGCCCTGGACACCATATGTGAATTGATTGCCCCCCATCTATCTTCTGAGCTCGTGCTGCTAGGTGACCTAAACTGGGACATGCTTAACACCCCAGCCATCCTACAATCTAAGCATGATGCCCTCAATCTCACACAAATTATCAATGAACCTACCAGGTACAACCAACCCCAAATCCGTAAACACGGGCACCCTCATAGATATCATCCTGCCCTCCAAATACACCTCTGCTGTTTTCAATCAAGATCTCAGCGATCCCTGCCTCATTGCTTGCATCCGTAATTGGTCTGCGGTCAAACGACCACCCCTCATCACTGTCAAACGCTCCCTAAAACACTTCTGCGAACAGGCCTTTCTAATTGACCTGGCCCGGCTATCCTGGAAAGGCATTGACCTCATCCCGTCAGTAGAGGATGCCTGGTTATTCTTTGCATTCCTCACATCTTAAATAAGCATGCTCCATCAATTTTTTTAAAACTAGGAATAGATATAGCCCTTGGTTCACTCCAGACCTGTCTGCCCTTGATCAGCACAAAAACATCCTGTAGCTTTCTGCATTAGCATCGAATAGCCCCTGCGATATTACACTTTTCAGATTAGGACCAATATACACAGGCAGTTAGGAAAGCTAAGGCTAGCTTTTTCAAACAGAAATTTGCATCCTGTAGTACAAACTCAAAAAAGTTCTGGGACACTGTAAAGTCCATGGAAAATAAGAGCACCTCCTCCCAGCTGCCCACTGCACTGAGGATAGGAAACACTGTCTCTACCGATAAATCCACAATAATTGAGAATTTCAATCAGCATTTTTCTACGGCTGTCCATGCTTTCCACCTGGCTACCCCTACCCCGGTCAACAGCCCTGCGCTCCCCACAGCAACTCGCCCAAATCTACCCCACTTCTCTGTCACCCAAATCCAGATAGCTGATGTTCTGAAAGAGCTGCAAAATCTGGACCCCTACAAATCAGCCGGGCTAGACAATCTGGACCCTCTCTTTCTAAAATGATCTGCCGAAATTATTGCAACCCCTATTACTAGCCTGTTCAACCTCTCTTTCGTATCGTCTGAGATTCCCATAGATTGGAAAGCTGACGCGGTCATCCCCTTCTTCAAAGGGGGATACACTCTAGACCCAAACTGCTACAGATGTCACGCCCTGACCTTAGAGATCCCTATTATTCTCTATGTTTGGTTAGGTCAGGGTGTGACTCGGGTGGGAAAATCTATGTTTTCTATTTCTTTGTTTTGGCCGAGTGTGGTTCCCAATCAGAGGCAGCTGTCTATCGTTGTCTCCGATTGAGGATCATATATAAGTTGTAATTTTCCGTTTGGGTTTTGTGGGATCTTGTTTTTTGTATAGTTTATTTGCCTTACAGAACTGTGCGCTTTCGTTTTCACTTTGGTTATTTTGTTTGAGTGTTTTTTGAAAATAAATATAATGAACACTTTCCACGCTGCACTTTGGTTCACTAATTTCGACGAGAGCCGTTACAACAGACCTATATCTATTCTACCCTGCCTTTCTAAGGTCTTTGAAAGCCAAGTTAACAAACAGATTACCGACCATTTCGAATCTCACCGTACCGGTCTCCGCTATGCAATCTGGTTTCAGAACTGGTCATGGGTGCACCTCAGCTACGCTCAAGGTCCTAAACGATATCATAACCGCCATCGATAAGAGACATTACTGTGGCAGCCGTATTCATTGACCTGGCTAAGGCTTTCGACTCTGTCAATCACAACATTCTTATTGGCAGACTCAACAGCCTTGGTTTCTCAAATGATTGCCTCGCTTGGGTTCACCAACTACTTCTCCGATAGAGTTCAGTTAGTGAAATCAGAGGGCCTGTTGTCCTGACCTCTGGCAGTCTCCTATGGGGGTGCCACAGGGTTCAATTCTCGGGCTGACTCTCTTCTCTGTATACATCAATGATGTCGCTCTCGCTGCTGGTGATTCTTTGATCCACCTCTACGCAGACGACACCATTCTGTATACCTCTGGCCCTCATTGGACACTGTGTTAACTAACCTCCAGATGAGCTTCAATGCCATACAACTCTCCTTCCTGGCCTCCAACTGCTCTTAAATACAAGTCAAACTAAATGCATGCACTTCAACCGATCGCTGCCCGCACCTGCCGCCCATCCAGCATCACTACACTGAACAGTTCTGACTTAGAATATGTGGACAACTACAAATACCTAGGTGTCTGGTTACACTTTAAACTCTCCTTCCAGACTCACATTAAACATCTCCAATCCAAAATTAAATCTAGAATCGGCTTCCTATTTCGCAACAAAGCATCCTTCACTCATGCTGCCAAACATACCCTCGTAAAATTGACCATCCTACCGAACCTTGACTTCGGCAATGTCATTTACAAAATAGCCTCCAACACAAATTAGATGCAGTCTTACACAGTGCCATCCGTTTTGTCAACAAGCCCCACCACTGCGACCTGTATGATCTCGTTGGCTGGCCCTCGCTTCATACTTGTCGCCAAACCCACTGGCTCCAGGTCATCTACAGTCTCTGCTAGGTAAAGCCCCGCCTTATCTCAGCTCACTGGTCATCATAGCAGCACCCACCCGTAGCACGCGCTCCAGCAGGTATATCTCACTGGTCACCCCCAAAGCCAATTCTTCCTTTGGCTGCCTCTCCTTCCAGTTCTCTGCTGCCAATACTGGAACGAACTGCAAAATCTCTGAAGCTGAGACTCTTACCTCCTTCACTAGCTTTAAGCACCAGCTGTCAGAGCAGCTCACAGATCACTGCACCTGTACATAGCTTATCTGTAAATAGCCCATCCAGTCTACCTCATCCCCATACTGTATTTATTTATCTATTTATCTTGCTCCTTTATACCCCAGTATCTCAACTTGCACATTCATCTTCTGCACATTCTACCATTCCAGTGTTTAATTGCTATATTGTAATTACTTCGCCACCACGGCCTATTTATTGCCTTACCTCTCTTATCCTACCTCATTTGCACATGCTGTATATAGATTTTTGTACTGTATTATTGATTGTATGTTTGTTTACTCCATGTGTAACTGTGTTGTTGTATGTGTCGAACTGCTTTGCTTTACCTTGGCCAGGTCGCAGTTGTAAATGAGAATGAGTTCTCAACTAGCCTACCTGGTTAAATAAAGGTGAAATAAAAAAATATATTTAAAAAATATATTTATTTCATAAGGTTGCCAAAGCGGCCACTCTAACTTCGTATTAGGGATGTGGATTAAAGTTTGAGTAACATTGTAGTATGTCATTGTGCTTAACCTCTAGTTGAAGAATGTTGCCTGTTAGGGTAGGTTACTGTATGTCTTCATTCTACCTGGTGTCACAGTATATTCTGTCCCCCCCCCAGGTGCCTACTTCACCCAGGTGGTGTGTCTGAGTGATGTCACATTTCACTTTGAGATCTGGGACACGGCGGGACAGGAGAAGTACCACAGTGTCACCCCGCTGTACTACAGAGGAGCCCATGCAGCACTGGTGGTGTACGATATCAGCAAACGAGTAAAGCTAACACACAAATGCAAACACACGAACACAAACTGTGACTTTCTCACTCATCATTAGTCACGATAAATGTAGAACTATCCGTAACCATGGTAGCATCCACATTTAATGGAGAAGTGTTTCGAAACATATTCTATTTATATTTACACTAAAAGTGACTCCAAAATTACACAATACATTATTTATATTGGGCACAAAAGAATCTGAAMTACAACCAAAACAAATAGCTATTGCATCTAACATCTAATGCATCTAGAAATATGGGACCAAATACTAAACTTTTGACTACTTTAATACACATAACTGAATTTGTCCCAATACTTTTGGTCTCCTAAAATAGGGGGACATTGTACAGAAAGTGCTGTAATTCTGAAACTGTTCACCCGATATGGATGAAAATACCCTCAGATTAAAGCTGACAGTCTGTACCTCATAGTCATCATATACACTACTGGTCAAAAGTTTAAGAACGCCTACTCATTCAAGGGTTTTTCTTTATTTTTACTATTTTCTACATTGTAGAATACAAGGGAAGACATCAAAACTATGAAATAACACATATGGAATCATGTAGTAATGAAAAAAAGTGTTAAACAAATCAAAATATATTTTATATTTGAGATTCTTCAAATAGCCACCCTTTCCCTTGATGACAGTTTTGCACTCTTGGCATTCTCTCAACCAGCTTCATGAGGTAATCCCCTGGAATGCATTTCAATTAACAGGTGTGCCTTGTTAAAAGTTAATTTATGGAATTTCTTTCCTTCTTAATAAGTTTGAGCAAATCAGTTGTGTTGTGACAAGGTAGGGGGGTATACAGAAGATAGCCCTATTTGGTAAAATACCAAGTCCATATTATGGCAATTACAGCTCAAATAAGCAAAGAGAAACGACAGTCCATCATTACTTTAAGACATGAAGGTCAGTCAATAGAGCAAATGTCAAGAACTTTTAACGTTTATTCAAGTGTAGTCGCAAAAACCATCAAGCACTATGATGAAACTAGCTCTCATGAGGACCGCCACAGGAATGGAAGACCCAGAGTTACCTCTGCTGCAGAGGATAAGTTAATTAGAGTTACCAGCCTCAGAAATTGCAGCCCAAATAAATACTTCACAGAGTTCAAGTAACAGACACATCTCAACATCAACTGTTCAGATGAGACTGTGTGAATCAGGCCTTCATGGTTGAATTGCTGCAAAGAAACCACTACTAAAGGACACCAATAAGATGAAGAGACTTGCTTGGTCCATGAAACACAAGCAATGGACATTAGACCGATGGAAATGTGCCTTTGGTCTGGAGTCCAAATTTGAGATTTTTGGTTTCAACCGCTGTGTCTTTGTGAGACGCGGTGTGGGTGAACGGATGATCTCTGCATGTGTATTTCCCACCGTAAAGCATGGAGGAGGAGGTGTTATGGTGTGGGGGTGCTTTGCTGGTGACACTGTTTGTGATTTATTTAGAGTTCAAGGGACACTTAACCAGCATGGCTACCACAACATTCTGCAGCGATACGCCATTCCATCTGGTTTGGGCTTAGTGGGAATATCATTTGTTTTTCAACAGGTCAATGACCCAACACACTTCCAGGCTGTGTAAAGGCTATTTTACCAAAAAGGAAAGTGATGTAGTGCTGCGTCAGATGACCACAATCCCCCGACCTCAACCAAATTGAGATGGTTTGGGTTGAGGTGGACCGCAGAGTGAAGGAAAAGCAGTCAACAAGTGCTCAGCATATGTGGGAACTTCTTCAAGACTGGTGGAAAAGCATTTCAGGGGAAGCTGGTTGAGAGAATGCCAAGAGTTTGCAAAGCTGTCATCAAGGCAAAGGGTGGCTATTTGAAGAATCTCAAATATAAAATATATTTGTTGGTTACTACATGATTCCATATGTGGTATTTAATCGTTTTGATGTCTTCACAATTATTCTACAATGTAGGAAATAGTAAAAATAAAGAAAAACCTTTGAATGAGTAGGTGTTCTAAAACTTTTGACCGGTAGTGTAAGTGCTGCAGGACAGAGCCAAAACAACAAAAAATGTGTCACTGTCCCAATACTTCTGTCACTCACAGTGTGTGTGTTTAGGAGAGCTTCATAAGGGCCCAGGTGTGGCTTCGGGAGCTGGAGAAGCACTATATCCCGGCTTCCACCGTGATGGTACTAGTAGGAAACAAGGGGGATCTTTCAGAGCTGCGCCAGGTGACATTACAGGTACTGTACTCACCGTATACAAACAACACACACAAATACACACTCATGCATAATCACACTTGCACCAACCCCTATAACACACCACATACACTGTACATGTTACAGCAAACAAACACATTCACCCAGACTGTAGGGAGACTCAGTCATACATAGAGTATGTCCCATGTGGATATTAACGGTACTCCTATATGATGATCAAACTGACATAAACATCCTTTCCCCCACCACACACACATACACACATTGTACTGTACTTTCACATTGGTCACCACATGACAGCGGTGCAATGTACCACTCATATTTGATTAGTACTTGATCCTCTCTATTCATTTCATAGGAAGGGCACAGTCTTGCCGTTGACAGAGGCTTGCTTTTTATGGAGACCTCGGCCAAGTCAGGGAATCAAGTCCGTGAACTGATGCTGGCTATTGGTAAGTAGTCAGGCACTCTGGGTGTGAAAATATGTCTCAATTTATGTTCTTTGATATTCATAATTGTGACAGCTTTGAATTTGTATCTCTGAAGATAGACCACTAGGGGGCAGCAGATAGACAAGTATATATTGTTCATATTTCTTATAATGGGGAACAATATGGTCTATACAGAAAAGTGACTAAGCAGCAATGCTCGGTGAGACATATCAAATGTATTTATAAAGCCCGTTTTACATCAGCAGATGTCACAAAGTGCTTTACAGAAACCAAGCATAAACCACAAACAGCAAGCAATGCAGATGAAGAAGCACGGTGGCTAGGAAAAACTCCCTAGAAAGGCAGGAACCTAGGAAGAAACCTAGAGGGGAACCAGGCTCTGGAGGGTGGCCAGTCCTTCTGGCTATGCCGGGTGGAGATTATAAGAGTACATGGCTATTAAGGCCAGATCGTTCTTCAAGATGTTCAACTGTTCATAGATGACCAGCCGGGTGAAATAATAATCACAGTGGTTGTAGGTCAGTAGGTCAGTGCAACAGGTCATTATCTCAGGAGTAAATGTTAGTTGGCTTTTCATAGCCAAACATTCAGAGGTCAAGACAACAGGTGCGGTAGAGAGAGAGAGAAAGTCGAGGACAAGGTAGCACGTCCGGTGAACAGGTCAGGGTTCCATAGCCGCAGATAAGGTTCAATAGGACTCCATATAAGACAGGAGAATTACACCAACCATAACTCTAGCCCCTCAGCACATAGACTATTGTAGCGTAGATACTGGAGGCTGAGACAGGGGGAGGTCTGGGGACACTGTGGCCCCATTCGACACTGTGGCCCCATCCAACCAGGCAGGATACAACCCCACCCACTTTGCTAAAGCACAGCCCCCACACCATTAGAGGGATATCAACAGACCACCAACGTACTACCCTGAGACAAGGCTGAGTATAGCCCACTGAGACCGCACAAGCCCAAGGGAGTGCAAAACCGGACAGGAAGATCACGTCAGTGACTCAACCCACTCAAGAGACGCATCCCTCCTAGGGACGGAATGGAAGAGCACTAGTAAGCCAGTGACTCAGCCCCCGTAATAGAGTCAGAGAATCACAGTGGAGAGAGGGGAGCTGGCCAGGCAGGGACAGCAAGGGCGGTTCCTTGCTCCAGTGCCTTGCCGTTCACCTTGGCACTCCTGGGTCTGACTACACTCAATCATAGGACCTACTGAAGAGATGAGTCTTCAGTAAAGACTTAAAGGTCCAGACCGAGTCTGTGTCTCTCAAATGGATAGGCAGACCATTCCATAGAAATTGAGCTCTATAGGAGAAAGCCCGGCTTCCCGCTGTATGCTTCGGAATTCTATGGACGATACAGAGGCCTGCGTCTGGTGACTGTTATTAAAAGTAAAAACCGAGAGTTTGGCAGGTAGCCAAATATCAACAATCAGCACTGAGACAAGTCCTGAAGTTGTGATTTTGTGGTTGTGGTAACTAACACTGGCTGTGGTAACTAACACTGGTTGTGGTAACTAACACTGGCTGTGGAAGTGCTGAGTTGCATATAGAAGGATGCGGTGTGTGTGTGTGTGTGATCCCTCTCTGTCTCAGCCCGCAGGGTGAAGAGGTGTACAAGTGAGCATCAAAGCGGTCTGACAGAGTGGCAGGAGACAGAGTTAGTGAACCTGCGCCGCTCTGAGACCCTACAGCACCGTCTTGCATCCTGTTGCCCCTCCATTGGACCCTAATGTGTGTTGTGTGTCTGATATTTTTGTGAGGAAGATTTAAGTTTAAGACAATGACTTCTCAATGACCCAAGATCAGCTCAGTTAATCCCTACCATTGTGACAATGAGTTGTCACAGTGCTGCATCAAATGTACGTTATCTGAGGGCCGTTGGCAGACACAATGTAAGTAACTTAATTTATGTGCCCCTAATTGCACCGAATACCTGTTTATCTTACAGCTATTGTATGCGGTACTCATGTGCCTATGAACCAGAGTTATAATGTTAGCACTGAGGCTGTTTGCCCTAGTAGGAAGTCCACTGTGTGCAGCTCACCATGTACTATCAGCACCAATATAAATAACATGAGCAAGTCTACTTCTGATAAGCTTCCCAGTAAAGCATTAAAAACAATTAAGCAACCCAGAAAAGTGCTAGAAATAGTCAATAACTTTCTTGTAACAGATGACATCTATATTCTGACTGTCTCTGAAACTCACTTAGATAATACCTTTGATGATACAGTGATGGCAATACCTGGCTATAACATCTACCGAAAATACAGAAATGCCAACGGGGGTGGTGTTGCGGTCTATATTCAGAACCTCATTCCTGTAAAGCTTAGAGGATGTCATGTTAAATCTTATTGAAGTAAAAYCGCTACAGGTTCATCTGCCTCACGTAAAGCCCATTCTTGTGGGAAGCTGTTATAAACCACCAAGTGCTAACAGTCAGTATCTGGATAATATGTGTGAAATGCTTGATAATGTATGTGATATCAACAGAGAAGTATATTTTCTGGTGATTTAAATATTGACTGGCTTTCAGCAAGCTGCCCACTCAAGAAAGAACTTGACTGTAACAAACTGTAACCAGTGCCTGCAACCTGGTTCAGGTGTCATGGCCGTCAACAGAAGTAGACCAAGGTGCAGCGTCGTCAGCGTACATATTCCTTTATCCTATATTTATTAGGACGCCGACAAAAACAATAAACAATCCAAAACAACCGTGAAGCTAAAGGGCTATGTGCCACAAACAAAGTTAACCTCCCACAAAGACAGGTCGGAAAAAGGGCTACCTAAGTATGGTTCTCAATCAGAGACAACGATAGACAGCTGTCCCTGATTGAGAACCCTACCCGGCCAAAACATAGATATACAAATAATAGAACTAAAGAACATAGAATACCCACCCCAAATCACACCCTGACCAAACCAAATAGAGACATAAAAAGGATCTCTAAGGTCAGGGCGTGACATCAGGTTATCAGTCAACCTACCAGGGTAGGTACAAATAGCACAGGAATGAAATCATCAACATATGTTGATCACATCTTTACTAACGCTGCATAAATGTGCTTTAAAGTAGTATCCAAATCCATAAGATGTAGTAATCACAATATAGTAGCCATATCTAGGAAATCCAAAGTTCCAAAGCCTGGGCCTAATATAGTGTATAAGAGGTCATATAATAAGGTTTGTTGTGTTTCTTATGTTGATGATGCAAATAATATTTGCTGGTCTGTGGTGGGTAATGAGGAGCAACCAGACACTGCCACTTGACACATTTATGAAATTGATTATTCCAGTTACTAATAAGCATGCACCCATTAAAATAATTACTGTAAAAACTGGTAAACCCCCTTGGATTGATTAGGAATTGTCACGTTCCTGACCTGTTTTCCCTTGTTTTGTATTTATTTAGTTGGTCAGGGCGTGAGTTGGGTGGGTTGTCTATGTGTGATTTTCTATGTTGGGATTTTGTGTTCGGCCTGGTATGATTCTCAATCAGAGGCAGCTGTCAATCGTTGTCCCTGATTGAGAATCATACTTAGGCATACTGGGTTTCACGTGTGTTTTGTGGGTGTTTGTCTACCGTGTTAGTGTTTTCACCACACGGTACTGTTTCGGTTTTCTGCACTTCGTTTATTGTTTTGTATTTCAGTGTTCAGTTTCGGTTTTAATAAATCATCATGAGCACGAACCACTCTGCATATTGGTCCGATCCTTCTCGCCTCTCCTCGTCCGATGAGGAGGACGAAATAGACAATCGTTATAGGAATTGAAAAATTGTATGGTTGAGACGGATGAGGGAAAATAAATGGCAAATCGATTGGCAAACGTACTGCAAATTAAGAAATCATGTGACTAAACTAAATAAAAAATAATCTATACTATGAAACAAATGAAATTATATAAAGAATGATAGTAAAAAGCTGATTCATCGAATCAGATGGCTCATTCATCACAAAACCCACATGCCACGCTGACAATATATATCCAGGTATATCTGACCAAATTTTGAAAGACAAGCATTGTACTTTTGAATTCCGTAGAGTGAGTGTGGAAGAGGTGAAATAAATATTGTTGTCTATCAACAATGACAAGCCACCAGGGTCTGACAATCTGGATGGACAATTACTGAGGATAATAGCAGGCGATATTGCCACTCCTATTTGCCATAACTTCAATTTAAGCCTACTAGAAAGTGTGTGACCTCATGCCTGGAGGGAAGCAAAAGTAATTCCGCTACCCAAGAATAGTAAAGCCCCCTTTATTGGCTCAAATAGCCAACCAATCAGCCTGTTACCAACCCTTAGTAAACTTCTGGGGGAAAAATTGTGTTTGACCAGATACAATGCTATTTTACAGTAAACAAATTGACAACAGACTTTCAGCATGCTCATAGGGAAGGACATTCAATCACAGCACTTACACAAATGACTGGTGATTGGCTGAGAGAAATTGATTATAAAAACATTGTGGGGGCTGTTTTGTTAGACTTCAGTGCGGCTTTTGACATATTCAATCATAGTCTGTTGCTGGAAAAACGTATGTGTTATGGCTTTACACCCACTGCTATATTGTGGATAAAGAGTTACTTGTCTAACTGAACACAGAGAGTGTTCTTTAATGGAAGCCTCTCCAACATAATCCAGGTAGAATCAGGAATACCTCATCGTAGCGGTTTAGGCCTCTTACTTTTTTCAATCTTTACTAACGACATGCCACTAGCTTTGAGTAAAGCCAGTGTGTCTATGTATGCGGATGACTCAATATTATACACGTCAGCTACTACAGCGACTGAAACGACTGCAACACTTAACAAAGAGCTGCAGTTAGTTTCAGAATGGGTGGCAAGGAATAAGTTAGTCCTAAATATTTCCAAAACTAAAAGCACTGTATTTGGGACAAATCATTCACAAACCCTAAACCTCAACTACATCTCGTAATGAATAATGTGGAAATTGAGCAAGTTGAGGTGACTAAACTGCTAGGAGTAACCCTGGATTGTAAACTGTCATGGTCAAAACATATTGATACTACAGTAGCTAAGAAGCATTCTATCCATAATAAAGCGTTGCTCTACCTTCTTAACAACACTATCAACAAGGCAGGTCCTACAGGCCCTAGTTTCATTGCACCTAGACTACTGTTCAGTAGTGTGGTCAGGTGCCACAAAGAGGGACGTAAGAAAATTGCAGTTGGCTCAGAATATGGCAGCATGGCTGGCCCATAAAAGTAAATGGAGAGCTAACATTAATGATATGCATGTCAATCTCTGTAAGAAGTGTTGACAAGCTGAATGTACCGAGCTGTCTGTTTAAAATACGAGCACACAGCTCAGACACCCATGCATACCCCACAAGACATGCATACCCCCGCCAGAAACCAGAACAGACTATGGGAGGCACACAGTACTACATAGTGTCATGACTACATGGAACTCTACTACACATCAGGTACCTGATGCAAGCAGTAGAATCAGATTTTTGTTTAAAACAGGTAAAAATACACCTTATGGAACAGTGGGGACTGTGAAGAGACACACACAAAGGTAAAGACACGCACACGCATACATTATAATATTGTTCTGTTTTACTATCCAGGTCTGTTCCCAAACAATTTGAACTTCTACTTTTAAAAATCCACCTCTCTAAAAACAAGTCTCTCACCGTTGCCGCCTGCTATAGACCACCCTCTGCCCCCAGCTGTGCTCTGGACACTATATGTGAACTGATTGCCCCCCATCTATCTTCAGAGCTCGTGCTGCTAGGCGACCTAAATTTTAACATGCTTAACACCCCAGCCACCCTACAATCTAAGCTTGATGCCCTCAATCTCACACAAATTATCAATGAACCTACCAGGTACCACCCCAATTCCGTAAACACGGGTACGCCTCATAGATATCATCCTAACAAACTTGCCCTCCAAATACACTCTGCTGTTTTCAACCAAGATCTCAGCGATCACTGCCTCATTGCCTGCATCCGTAATGGATCAGCGGTCAAACGACCTCCACTCATCACTGTCAAACGCTCCCTGAAACACTTCAGCGAGCAGGCCTTTCTAATCGACCTGGCCGAGGTATCCTGGAAGGATATTGATCTCATCCCGTCAGTAGAGGATGCCTGGACATTTTTAAAAAATGCCTTCCTCACCATTTGAATAAGCATGCCCATTCAAGAAATTTAGAACCAGGAACAGATATAGCCCTTGGTTCTCTCTGACCTGACTGCCCTTAACCAACAGAAAACATCCTATGGCGTTCTGCATTAGCATCGAACAGCCCCGTGATATGCAACTTTTCAGGGAAGCTAGAAACCAGTATACACAGCAGTTAGAAAAGCCAAGGCTAGCTTTTTCAAGCAGAAATTTGCTTCCTGCAACACAAATTCAAAAAAGTTCTGGGACACTGTAAAGTCCATGGAGAATAAAAACACCTCCTCCCAGCTTCCAACTGCTCTGAAGATAGGAAACACTGCCACCACCGACAAATCCACTATATTGAGAATTTCAATAAGCATTTTTCTACGGCTGGCCATGCTTTCACCTGGCTGCCCCTAACCCGGACAACAGCACTGCCCTCCCTCTGCTACTCGCCCAAGCCTTCCCCATTTCTCTTTCTCCAAATACAGTCGCTGATGTTCTAAAAGAGCTGCAAAATCTGGACCCTTACAAATCAGCCGGGCTAGTAATTGGACCCTTTCTTTCTAAAACTATCTGCTGAAATTGTTGCCACCCCTATTACTAGCCTTTTCAACCTCTCTTTCGTGTCGTCTGAGATTCCCAAAGATTGGAAAGCAGCTGCGGTTATCCCCCTCTTCAAAGGGGGGGACACTCTTGACCCTAACAGCTACAGACCTATATCTATCCTACCCTGCCTTTCTAAGGTCTTCGAAAGCCAAGTCAACAAACAGATTACCGACCATTTCGAATCCCACCATACCTTCTCCGCTATGCAATCTGGTTCAGAGCTGGTCATGGGTGCACCTCAGCCACGCTCAAGGTCATAACGATATCTTAACCGCCATCGATAGGAAACAATACTGTGCAGCCGTATTCATTGACCTGGCCAAGGCTTTTGACTCTGCTCAATCACCACATCCTCATCGGCAGACTCGACAGCCTTGGTTTCTCTAATGATTGCCTCGCCTGGTTCACCAACTACTTCTCTGATCGAGTTCAGTGTGTCAAATCGGAGGGTCTGTTGTCCGGGCCTCTGGCAGTCTCCATGGGGTGCCACAGGGTTCAATTCTTGGACCGACTCTCTTCTCTGTATACATCAATGATGTCGCTCTTGCTGCTGGTGATTCTCTGATCCACCTCTACGCAGACGACACTATTCTGTATACTTCTGGCCCTTCTTTTGACACTGGTGTTAACAACCCTCCAGGCGAGCTTCAATGCATCAACTCTCCTTCCGTGGCCTCCAATTGCTCTTAAATACAAGTAAAACTAAATGCATGCTCTTCAACCGATCGCTGCCTGCACCTGCCCGCCTGTCCAACATCACTACTCTGGACGGCTCTGACTTAGAATATGTGGACAACTACAAATACCTAGGTGTCTGGTTAGACTGTAAACTCTCCTTCCAGACTCACATCAAACATCTCCAATCCAAAGTTAAATCTAGAATTGGCTTCCTATTCGCAACAAAGCATCCTTCACTCATGCTGCCAAACATACCCTTGTAAAACTGACCATCCTACCAATCCTCGACTTCGGTGATGTCATTTACAAATAGCCTCCAAAACCCTACTCAATAAATTGGATGCAGTCTATCACAGTGCATCCGTTTTGTCACCAAAGCCCCATATACTACCCACCACTGCGACCTGTACACTCTCGTTGGCTGGCCTCGCTTCAATCTCGTCGCCAAACCCACTGGTTCCAGGTCATCTCAAGACCCTGCTAGGTAAAGTCCCCCTTATCTCAGCTCGCTGGTCACCATAGCAACACCTACCTGTAGCACGCGCTCCAGCAGGTTTATCTCTCTGGTCACCCCAAAACCAATTCTTCCTTTGGCCGCCTTCCTTCCAGTTCTCTGCTGCCAATGACTGGAACGAACTACAAAAATCTCTGAAACTGGAAACACTTATCTCCCTCACTAGCTTTAAGCACCAGCTGTCAGAGCAGCTCATAGATTACTGCACCTGTACATAGCCCATCTATAATTTAGCCCAAACAACTACCTCTTTACCTACTGTATTTATTTATTTATTTTGCTCCTTTGCACCCCATTATTTCTGTCTCTACTTTGCGCTTTCTTCCACTGCAAACCAACCATTCCAGTGTTTTTAGTTTTTATTTTACTTGCTGTGTTGTATTTACTTCGCCACCATGGCCTTTTTTATATTTTTATTTTATTTATACATTAATTTGTTTGCCTTCACCTCCCTTATCTCACCTCACTTGCTCACATTGTATATAGACTTATTTTTTTTTTCACTGTATCATTGACTATATGTTTGTTTTACTCCATGTGTAACTATGTGTTGTTGTATGTGTCGAACTGCTTTGCTTTATCTTGGCCAGGTCGCAATTGTAAATGAGAACGTGTTCTCAATTTGCCTACCTGGTTAAATAAAGGTTAAATAAATTGTTGTATGGTGGTATTATACATTTTGTATTGTTACTTAGGAAATCCCCTGCCAACAGTAGGCAAGAATGGTGGACTTTCACCTTGTGTAGCTCGATCCCTCATTTTGCAGGCAGGCAGACAATAAAGTGGCCAGAAGGAGAGGTATTACCTCTCCACGCTTTCCACCAGCAGTCCGGAAGCCCTAAAAAGGCTTCCAGACTAGGTGCAAGCGATGCGCACCCTCTATCAACAGAGTAGCAGAGGGTTTTACCCAACTATCGGAGCCTGTATGACAGGCCGAGATAGTGGTTTAAATGGACCTTGGCAGTGGAGATCTTCCCTCTGTCCAAAAAAAGGTTATGTGATGAAGAATTAAACGCCCAGGATACAGAGCATTAAGAAATGATCTGTTCAGGCCAGACCACTTCTCAAAAACACATCACTAGTTTCCGCAGTGAGCGTAAAAAGAGGGGCACTGGCACTCTGGATGCTGATGATCCTGAGTGGCAGGTGTGTCTCATTCAATCTTTATCTCTCACGGGTCACGCCCAGAGGGTCACGGCATGGGTGAGGATGGTAGATTTCTCTCTGCGTATGGGTCTGAGGATCAAATCAATCCCAGTGTAACTGCAACTGCCAGGGCTGGTTGTAAGCAAGAGAGTGATCTCCGCAACCAAGGTATCCCTGGTCATCGAAGGGGCTCAAGGAAGAGGGATAAGGCTATTTTAATGGAGTGGAGAGAGCCAGGCATGGAGGAGGAAAGGCGTGGGGCATCACCCTAGTCAAAGTGTCAGCGCTTCTATCCTTTTGTCAACACTATGTGGGAATGGAGCCTCCAAACAACCCTCACAGGGTAGTCATTTCTAATAGACTGTGGAATCACTCTGGATAGACTCTCAGAAGTCGATAACACCGCAGGGGCTGAGAGTGTCCCAGTTAACTGGGGTATCTTGCAATGCGTTCTGTGCAATATGAGCATAGTGTTTTTCCATAACACGGCTCTGTGTAGCTGGTTTCAAGGGGACAAAGATTGATATATTTCTAGAGGCAGAGTGGTGTAAGAGAGACCTAAGACGACGACATAGCATGGCAGCAACACAACATGACAACATGGTAGCAACACATCTTGGCAGCAGCACAACATGGTAGCAGCACAAAACAGGGTACAAACGTTGTTTGGTGTACTATGTGAGAGAAACAAGATGGCCAGTAGTAGCTGGCTTTTCGGCACCCTCGAGCCACCAGCGCAAGGGTGAGAGGGCATGAGTGCCTGGCTAACCCTGCTTTCCAGGTGACTACCTCATGAAGCTGATTGAGAGAATGCCAAGAGTGTGCAAAGCTGTCATCAAGGCAAAGGGTGGTTACTTGGAAGAATGTCAAATATATTTGTATTTGTTTAACAATTATTTGGGTCACTACATGATTCCATATGTGTTATTTCATAGTTTTGATGTCTTCACTATTATTCTACAGTGTAGAAAATAGTAAAATAAAGAAAAACCCTTGAATGAGTAGGTGTCCAAACTTCGGAAAGTATTCAGACACATTGACTTTTTCTACATTTTGTTACGTTACAGCCTTATTCTAAAATTGATTAAATATTTTTTGTTAGCAAATGTATTAAAAATAATAAACAAATTCCTTATTTACATAAGTATTCAGACCCTATGCTATGAACCTCGAAATTGAGCTCAGGTGCATCCTGTTTCCATTGATCATCCTTGAGATGTTTATACAACTTGATTGGAGTCCACCTGTGGTAAATTCTATTGATTGGACATGATTTGGAAAGGCACCTGTCTATATAATGTCCTACAGTTGACAGTGCATGTCAGAGCAAAAACCAAGCCATGAGGTCGAAGGAATTGTACGTAGAGCTCGGAGACAGGATTGTGTCAAGGCACAGATCTGCGAAAGGCTACCCAAAAATGTCTACAGCATCGAAGGTCCCCAAGAACACAGTGGCCTTCATCATTCTTAAATGGAAGAAGTTTGGAATCACCAAGGCTTTTCTTGAGCTGGCCGCCCAGCCCAACTGAGCAATTGGCGGAGAAGGCCCTTAGTCAGGGAGGTGACCAAGAACCCAATGGTCACTCTGACAGGGCTCCAGAGTTACTCCGCAGAGATGGGTGTCACGTCTGGAGAAAACCTGGCACCATCCCTATGGTAAAGCATGATGGTGGCAGGATCGAGGCAAAGATGAACGGAGCAAAGTACAGAGAGATCCTTGATGGAAACCTGCCCAGGACCTCAGACTGGGGCCAAGTTTCACCTTCCAACAGGACAACAACCCTAAGCACACAGCCGAGACAATGCAGGTGTGTCTTCGGGACAAGTCTCTAAATGTCCTTGAGTGGCCCAGCCAGAGCCCGGACTTGAACCCGATCTAACATCTCTGGAGAGACCTGAAAATAGCTGTGCAGCCAACCTGGCAGAGCTTGAGAGGATACGCAGAGAAGAATAGGAGTAACTCCCCAAAATACAGGTATGCCAAGCTTGTAGCATCATACCCAAGAAGACTCAACGCTGTAATCCCTGCCAAAGGTGTTTCAACAAAGTACTGAGTAAAGGGTCTGAATACTTGTGTAAATGTGATATTTCAGTTTTTTATTTGTAATACATTTATAAAAACGTATCTTTGCTTTGTCATTATTTGTAAAAAGTCAAGGGGTCTGAATACTGTATTTGTGTGTTGGAGTGTCAGTGTAGAATGTGTGAGTGTGTGATAAATGACAGTCAGGATCTGCCTCTGCCTCTGCCTCTTCTCTATCATTACGTGTCAGATTTGTAAAGCGTTGGGATGCTTGGTGACATGTCCTTTCCTTTTGCCTCAAAGATGATAAAACTGGTCCCGGAGCCCAGCCACAAAATCTCTCAAGGAGGCCACCAAATGTACAGCGTTAGACATTTCCAATTTGGACTGCCTGAAGGGTTGTGCTTGTATTCTGAAAACGTTGGAGTATTGTGTTCCACAAGTTACAGAAAAAGCTATCTCGAGTTTATACATTCGGGTATAGAGCGTTAGAGCCTCATTACGTGTGGCCAGAGTTAGATTTTCGTCCTCAGATACTTCTAGATAAAACTGAATAACATTGGCATAATTGAGGCATATTGCATTTGTGGCTTGTGCATGGGCAGACCACCTTGTACCGGAAAGAGATTTGAGGGTTTCAATTCGACTGTTTACATTTGGTTGTAAACCTGATGTTATATGCTATCGCCAAGTGGATTTGGAGCAAAGTGATTCTCCTGTGTGACTTGTTATAGTAAGGAACTTTAGGAAACACTCCTCAACTTTACCGTCAGGCGAGACATATCTCATGATAAAAGTCAGCTGATCTACGTGGGTAACATCTGGGGTGGAATCAACACTGATAGATTTAAAAAAATATATTTTAAGTTCCAATATTATTTCTAGGAGTACCCTCTCTCCCATTAACTGCACAGTCGATACAAATGGTAGATAAGACGGGTTGCCTCTTCCTGCATTCCCATATCTTGCAGCGTGTTCATGTAGAAATGTCAACTTGAAGTATATCCAAATAATTCTAATTTGAGATGGAACCAAATATTTTGTTGTCCAATACTGGCAGCTGGTCTCAAATGGTTATTTTAGCCCCGAGTCAATTAGTCCTTTTTCTGCAGTCCTTGAGATCCATGTCAGCATGCATTTGCGATGGGCCTCTGATCCGTCATGTTCGGTTATGCACACATTTGCATGTTTCCAGTCATTAAATCCAGTACAAGTCGCACATTTTGACATGTTATCCTTTTCCCCGAACAACTGACACACAAAACAAAATAGACCGTTTTGAAGGAGAGTAAAGGAGCAACTCATGGGGCACAGACTCGCAATTCAAAAGTTTGCGATTGCAAAAGAGCATGGAAAAGGATCACTTTTGATATATGTATTGTTTCTTCGAGGCTGAGAAATCTGCGTTCCTATTTTGGCCTGATGTTGGTCCCGCTACCCCTTTATCGACCCAGTAGGTCCGTGCCCTGTCATTGACCTTCACGCTGTCATCGACTGCGCTGTCATTGACCAACATCCCGGGTCGAGGCCTGTGTTACGAGGTCTGGTGGTGGTCCCAGCGGCGGCATCATTATCATCACTACCGTTTCCCTAGGCAGCACTGGTGCTCTTGCTAGCGACCTCATCGTCCACATTGTCATCTAGGGACGGTCATAAGCAAGCACCATTGAATAGCTCATCAGAAGCTTAGTGTGACTCATGATGGAATCTGACTGACTTGTTAGCAAGCAAGCCAACACATTTGATTACATATCCCTAACATTCAGATAGCTAAACAATTGAACGAATGGGGTTGTCATCATCATGCTAAGTCCTGGGCTGGTGGTAGCTAGCTAGAGGGAACTCAGTTAGGGCCTGCCTGCCTACCTGATGGTACTGTTTTTCCTTTGGTGTCGCCAGTGGCAGTAACACCGGTGGTGCTGTTGCTGCTACCAACGACCACATCCACATTGTCATCTTGGGACAGTCATTAGCAAGCACCACCATTAATTAGCTGTCATAAGTTCAGTGTGTGACACATGAATGATTGAGTCTGACTGACTTGTTTTCATTATACATATAACATCTAGCTAAATAGATTGTCATCATGCTAGATACATGGCTGACCTGCCTGGTGGTGGTAAGTAGCTAGCTTGCAAAGTTACCTGAAGCTGGTGGTGCTGTTGCCAGTATGGTCGGACTCGATGTCAATCCGCTGGGCCCTGCTTGGTTGTCGTTGTCCTTTGTCAGTTTGGAACCTTGCGGTTCGCCAGAGAACAGTTAAGTAGGAAGACAGGAATCTAGTCATGCTGAGAAGATCTTCCGGAGTTAGACAGAACTCTTCTCAAGGTAGAGTGTCACGTTCTGACCTTAGTTCCTTTTTTATGTCTTTGTTTTGGTTTGGTCAGGGCGTGAGTTGGGGTGGGCATTCTATGTTGTTTTTCTATGTTTGTATTTCTGTGTTTGGCCTGGTATGGTTCTCAATCAGAGGCAGCTGTTGTTCGTTGTCTCTGATTGAGAATCATACTTAGGTAGCCTGTTTTCCCACTATGGGTTGTGGGTAGTTGTTTTCCGTGTTTTACCATACAGAACTGTTTCAGTCTCGTTCATTTTCTCTTTTTGTTTTGTCATTCAGTGTTCAGTTGCATTTCATTAAAATGGACACTTACCACGCTGCACATTGGTCCGATCTTTCATACTCGTCATTAGATGAGGGCGAGTACCGTTACAAAGAGAGGCAATAATGACCAGAGGCGGGGCGAGTGGTGTCTTGTGAAGAGGAGTTTTAATATCATTCGCCATTCGACCTGTCTGTCTCCAACAAACGCTGTGATTGGTACTTCCGTTAGAGAATCCGCCTGAGTGAATCCCCATAAAGTGAGCTATCGAGAGGATATATTTGAAATGGAAGCGAGGGGCAATCTCTAATCAGAAGATGATTTAATTGAGGCTGGAAAGTTACACATGTTAATTAAAATCACTTTTGTTTGGTGAAATATGAGCTCCTATATTACACCACTAAAATGATCCTTGTCAACAATAGCCTTTAGACATATATTTTCCCGATATTTTTATATAATGACTATGATTACATTTTTATTATGATTCACCTCTCCATTACTGACTGGCTCGAGCTAATATGTTTGCCAATAAATATCTAAGATCAGTTTGTCGTGTCTGGAATATCATTAAATGTGGAGACTGTTATTTTATCAAGTCAATTCTCGATGTGTAACTATTATTATTATTACGTGATTAAACTAATCATGTAAACTTTAATTAACTAGGAAGTTGGGGCATCACGGGAAAATGTTTATAGTTTCTATTTCCTGAATCGACTCCTCAGATATTTTCATATCTTATCGATTAGTCTTTTATTAATGTATCATTATTACCTCATCAGTTCTCATTACTGAACGTCGCAAACCCTTGGATATCTGCACGAAACCTAGCCTAAATGATGAATCAGCGATATACAAATTGGCTTAATTATTTATTTACTAACTAAATAAATAATCACAGAAATACATAACAAACAAACAGTAGATATTGGTTACTAAGACAATGCATTGATAAGTCCCTAGTGGGCTAAACCGGTATGACGGCTTTGTAGACAATGGAAAGGGGTGGGGACAGATAAAAGAGTGGGAAAGACAAAATGGATTCACTACACACAGTTGATAATTATGTTCATTGAAATGCTAATTTTGCACATGAATGGCCGCTCATTCGAGAATAATTGCAATGTATATATTTACGCCTGTATGTTGTTGTCTTCTCTGTTGGAATCTGCTGGAGAGTCAGTTCATCAGAGAGTCTCTGGTTAACTTCCCCAGAAGTCTCAATGTCTTTCGTAGTTGTCGCTTTCTCAGCGGCTCTGGATAGTGTCTGTTGTAATGTATATGTCAGGCGTACAGAAGGTTGTTACATAGAAAAGATGCTTCCGCAGTTGTTGATATTCTCGTACTAGACTTACGTTATTTTCAGCTGCAGACTAGTAATACTACGTCTAGGATTTGTTCTTATTCTGTAGTGATCGATAGTCTCAGAGTTGAACCATTTCTAGCCGTGTAGCCAATGCTATGGTCTCTGTGGCCTATAAAGTTGTAGTTCTTAACCATTTCACATGTAGCGTCAGCTGCATGTCTTCTAGTCTAATGGTTTATAGAATTGTAGCCATTCCAACGTGGGGACTCTATCCTGGCGTTCTCTGAATTAATGTACATTTTGTAGGAAGTGGGTTTTATACTCTGTGGAAGAAGGGGTGGTTCTATTACGCCTAATGTGATGTCTGTGATCACGGGGGTGTGGCCACTGACTAACTAAACTTCATATGAGAATCCATAATCTCATTTAGAAGGCTAACATAACATTTAATCTTTTAACAAATAGTTTCAAATGTAATCATATATTTTACCCAACTGTCGTGTCTTTGGCTATGCCGGATTAAGTAATATAACATGCTATTCTATAAAATCATTTCTCTGTAATTAATATTACCCGATTAAGCTAATCAGGTAGATAATTAATTAGAAAGTCGGGGCACCACGAAATAATGTTTATAGAGCTGTTATCTTCCCGAATAAACTCTTAAAGACCTGGTAATCGTTTACGTCAATAGCAGGCAATACTTAATCACCACCTTGTTTAGTCTCATCTGAAAGTGGTAAATTCTTGGTTATCTTCACGAACCCTGGCGAACAAGTTCAATCAGCAATACAACATTGGGTTTAATCATTTATTTACTAAATACCTAACTAATCACACAGAATCACATACACCGAATGGATCATACATTGATTACAAATTGTCATAAAGAAAACGTCCCCAGTGGACGGAACAGATACGACGGCTGGTTACACAAAGAGAGGGGGATGGATTTGAGTGAAAGAGCAGGAAGGGAGAAGGGAGAAGCTATGCTATCGTAAATACAGTATCTTATGCATTCTAAATTACCGCCCATTTGGAAAAAGAAAATGCAATAAATATTTACTCTGAGCTGCACTTCAATAGGTTGGTGGTAGATGGAAGGCCGTGTTGCCCAACAGAGATCTTCCTTGTCCTTTGAAGAGTGCCCCTGGTGGTAAACTGGATATGTTGTAGTAACGTTGTTGTGTGGTAGACGGGATAGGTCGTCCGTCCTTTCCTAGCCCACGTTTACAGCGGCCGCTGCTAACTCAACAACTAGGAGGTATCACTTCTGGAGTGAATAAGAGTTCAAAGTTCATACCAAGTTGCCATGCTATATGCTCATGCTATATTCTGGCTGGTCTAGTCGAAATTCATCCTTCCAGCATGGAGGTCGTCACCTTCACATTGAAATTCGATGCTAATTTTGTTAGGTTCTTGCTGAGGTTGGCTTAGTTCTGTAGGTGGTCTTTGTCCTTCTAACATAGGGTTCTCGCCCTAATGTACCCGGAACAGCTTATTATCTGAACACTTTCAACATAGGTCTGTCGCCCTAATGTCATCGGAACAGAAAGGTACATTTTCGCCAAGGGCTTTATATAGGAGGGGAGTAGAAGGGCGTGTTTCATAGTTTATAACCAATGTCTCTTCACATGGGCGGGCCACTGAGTGAGCAGAGCTTTAACCTTATGAAAACCCAATTCTCTCATTTGGAAGCTAAAATTACATTTAATCTTTTCACAAGTAGTTTCAAATTTAAACATTTAAATTGCACAACAATTCCATGTGAATCTGATAACTAGAATGTGTAAACTTTCCAAGATACAGTTTATGTCATCCAGTCATCAGTCATAATATCTCAGACGCCAACTGATCTGGCATCCTATTCATTGAGTACGAATGCATATTTTCAACTGGTTGGATTACTGAAATATGGTTCCTTTCCCCCCACCTTTTTACGTTCCCAGACTCTCTATGTTTAACAAAGGCTTTTCAAGAGTCCTTCGGTAGAGTCAAGAGAGAGGAAAGGGAGAAAGGTATTTATGGGGGGTCATAAACCTTACCCACAGGCCAACGTCATGACACAACCATCAGTAAACCCCATAATTGGAAGGTGTACACAACCAGAGATACAGTAATGTGGGTATCCTGTCCTTCATGAGATCACCAAATTAAACACACTTGTCATGACTGTCCCTAAAGTGTCCACGGACCACTTCCACATTCTCAAAAATATAAATATTGATTAATTATTCAAACTTGATGTCCAAGGATCTCTCTGTGTTCCACAGTTTACATTCCAAACTCGAACACTACAGAGCATAGGGGCAGCGTATTTTATGACCGACCATAACACAGCAAGCTTCCTGCTCTCCCCCTCTGCGAGAGAGAGCACGCTGTAGAGTGGACCCACTGTAACCTGATCCTTCAGATCGTCACAGGAGAGTTATGACAAGTTACAATCCTAATGCCTTCCCTCTGTGGAAACCCCATGTGGCTCCTAAGTGTATAGGCTTCTGCAGCCTTCTCTGACACTCTCCTCCTTCTGGTGCCAAGGTGTCTGGCAGTAGAACTCTCTCACCTCCCTGACTTTAGCCAACCGATCCCTGGTTTGTTGCCATGTAGCCCGGCAACTATGATTCTGATCACCAGACATACTTTTGGTTATTTTGTGTATGTGGACATCTGCTCGTAGAACATCTAATTCCAAAATCATGGGCATTAATATGGAGTTGGTCCCCGCTTTGCTGCTCTAACAGCCTCCACTCTTCTGAGAAGGCTTTCCACTCGATGTTGGAACATTGCTACGGGGACTTGCTTCCATTCAGCCACAAGAGCATTAGTGAGGTCGGGCACTGATGTTAGGCCTGGCTCTCAGTCGGCGTTCCAATTAATCCCAAAGGTGTTCGATGGGGTTGAGGTCAGGGCTCTGTGCAGACCAGTCAAGTTCTTCCACACTGATCTTGACAAAACATTTCTGTATGGACCTCGCTTTGTGCACGGGGACATTGTCATCCTGAAACAAGAAAGGGCCTTCCCCAAACTGTTGGCACAAAGTTGGAAGCACAGAATTGTCTAGAATGTCATTGTATGCTGTAGCGTTAAGATTTCCCTTCACTGGAACTAAGGGGCTTAGTGTGAACCATGAAAAACAGCCCAAGACCATTATTCCTCCTCCACCAAACTTTACAGTTGGCACTATGTATTCGGGCAGGTAGCGTTCTCCTGGCAATTCAGATTTGTCCCTCGGACTGCCAGATGGTGAAGGGTGATTTGACCTTAGGCTTGTGTGTGTCTGCTCTGCCATGAAAACCCATTTTATGAAGCTCCCGATGAATAGTTATTGTGCTGACGTTGCTTCCAGAGGCAGTTTGGAACTCGGTAGTGAGTGTTGCAACTGAGGACAGACGATTTTTACGCGCTACGTGCTTCAGCACTCGGCGGTCCCATTGTGTGAGCTTGACTCCGTACTCACCTCTGCATACTGATACATGACAGAGCTAGTGTGGTCTACCACTTTGCGGCTGAACCGTTGTCTCCTAGATGTTTCCACTTCACAATAACAGCACTTACAGTTGACCGGGGCAGCTGTAGCAGGGCAGAAATTTGACAAACTGACTTGTTGGAAAGGTGTCATCCTATGATGGTGCCACATTGAAAGTCACTGAGCTTTTCAATAAGCCAGTTCTACTGCCAATGTTTGTCTATGGAGATTGTATGGCTGTGTGCTCGATTTTATACACCTGTCAGCAACGGGTGTGGCTGAAATAGCCGAATCCACTAATTTGAAGGGGTGTCCACATACTTTTGTATATATAGTGCATCTAGCCAATGAGCTCCAGGCAATTACCTGCGGGTTTGGACCCAACCGGATGCATCCGTTTTTCAGTGGAAATGGAAAAAGAGCCTGATGCGACTTCCGCTTTTGGATTTGAACAAGACGACACTCATTCTTAACTCCTCCTCCACATTTACTGGATTGGTTCAACAGTGCAGAAGAGAATCTCTTCCAACAATTCTTATGCTGTAGCCCTTTAGCCTTTATCGCTTGTACGGTGTTTCCTACTACTTTACAGCCTATGTTACTAGTCTTTATACCTTAGTAATCTTTATACCGTGCACAAATTATTAACGGTCTAATAATAGGGGGTCTCGGGGGGGAAAAAATGGCCCAGTGTGTTAAAAATGCCAGGGGCGATTTTTGGTCCAAGTCCGGCCCCGAACCTCACTGTAAAATGACTGTAATATAAAGCGTAACTAAAAATATTGTCCAGAAGTGTTAAAGGTTACAATTTAGAGTCAAAGCCAAGACAAATGCACAATATGAGACAGATGCACTGTATGTAAGAAGAGCAGAATTCACCATGACACCCTAGTTTCTAAATGTTTTTATTCAATCACGTCACTTCTTAATATGCAAACAACAACGGAGAAATAAAGAGGCAAAACAGTTTCATGATGTAATTAATCCGTTCGCCAGTCTTCGTTTTCCATGTTGGGAACACAGACTATGTGTGGCGAGAGCCAGCCTTTGGATTCTCCCGTTCGTCCGTCGCCCAAAACGTCCTAATGGTCGGATCCCTCGTCCTGTGTACCACGAGGCATAGATGTCTGGATCTGAGTGTCACAAATATTTTCGGGGGAGGAAAAATAGAAGACACACAACAACCTTTCTGAAAATAAATAATGATGTCAATGTTGGGGGAGCTGAGAAATATAGGTGAGATTGTAACAGAATCTGTGGGGTCAAAGGGACTGTGGGAGAAGTTGGAAGAGAATGAGAGGAGTGTGCACAAGAACATGGTAGGAGAGAGTGAGTGTGTGAATGCGGTCCAAAGAATGAAAGTGGCGAGAGCGATCATATGACTTTATAGTAAATTAGTTAAAGTTAAAGGAAAAAATGATGAGTAAAGAAAGACAGAGATTGGAAAATAACATACTTATCTCCATGGAGCGCTGTGGATACGCAACGTGTGTTTTGGATAGAGTCCGTGACAGCAGTAACATGAGGGCATAGAGCACCGCACACACCCTCATGGTCATCATACAGATGTCGATCACTGAGCCCTAGGCTGGGGCAGACGTCAATCTGGAACAGTAAAGTTTTACTTTAGAATTGAATTCTTGCTAATCAGCATAGGTTCATAGAAAGTAAATAGCATTCATCATGCAAATAATAATATAAATCAATGATCAACCAGAACCAATTAACATAACTTTGATTATAAAGGTGCTATAGAATAAATTATTTAGAGTCCAGGAATTTATAATATGAGATTAATGTGTTCATTGAATAACAATCAGAAGACACAGTACAACAGAATACCAAACTCCTAGTACATTTCTGTCTTCTGTTGCCAAACTATCATCAGCGCAATACACTGACTACCAAACTATGCATGAAACAATTCTGTAAACATTGCATGGACTTACAAGAAAATAGCACAATACCCTAAGTGTAGAAAACATTGGGAACACTTGCTCTTTCCATGACATAGACTGACCAGGTGAATCCAGGTGAAAGCTATGATCCCTTATTGATGTCACCTGTTAATTCCACTTCAATCAGTGTGGATGAAGGGGAGGAGACAGGTTAAAGACGAATTTTTAAGCCTTGAGACAATTGAGACATGAATTGTGTGTGCGCCTTTCAGAGCGAGAATGGTCAAGACAGGGTGCATGGGGTATGATAGTAGGCGCCAGGCACACCAGTTCGAGTGTATCAAGAACTGCAACGCTGTAGGGTTTTTCATGCTCAACAGTTTCCCCATGTGTATCCACCACCATAAGGACATCCAGCCAACGTGACACAACTGTGGGAAGTATTGGACTCAGTATTGGACTCAATGGGCCAGCAACCCTGTATGCCTTCAACATCGTGTAGTCCATGCCGACGAATTGAGGCTGTTCTGAGGGCAAAGGGGGGTGCAACTCAATATTAGGAATTTTAGGTTGGGAAAATGTTGGTTGAAAAAAAGACAAAATGCCTTTATATTGATGACTTTTTGCAAATCCAATCAGTTTTCCATGTTGATTCAACGTAATCACATAGATTGTTTGGGGTTAAAATGACGCGGAAACATCAGTGATTCATCCAGTTTTTGCTATAGGACTTGGCTATGAAAATGATTGCAGTGCCTCTAAAACACAATAGAAAAATAGCATTGGTAAATCCTGGGGATAGACTGGTCATGGAGTTCACTTGACATCAAAAATGCTTCAGGCGTGTAAAAAAAACAAGAATAAAATTTGCTCAAAATATAACAACCGCTATTAAAATAAAACATCTTAGAGTTAATT
The DNA here is from genome assembly GCF_002910315.2 of Salvelinus sp. IW2-2015. NCBI lineage: Eukaryota > Metazoa > Chordata > Actinopteri > Salmoniformes > Salmonidae > Salvelinus > Salvelinus sp. IW2-2015. Next base: position 1,971,111 of record NC_036875.1, on the reverse strand, counting down.
CAAGGACATTTAAGAGTTTAGAATAGAAGTGAAAACTTACAATGTGGAGAAGAGCCAAGTATGCTTTGGCTTTAGGAACCTCGGGTGTAGGACGGACAGAAAATCAGGCTTCGGCTGTCCCTCTGCTTAAATGGAGAATCTAAAGAGAATCTTCTGCTCCGATGGCTAGCTACTAGAGTGTGAAAAGTGTGATAGACCAGAGTTACTCAGTGTATTTAGTATATGGGTCTAGGGAGAGCTGAAGTGTCTTGGCATGCCTCTGCTTATCCTGTGAGGTGGACGGAGTTGAGGTGTACGGCTGTAGTTGAGAGTCATTCAGAAAAGGACCTGCTCTGGAAGTAGGTTTATATACACACAGAGGGGATGCTGATGTCACATTGCACACACACACACACACACACACACACACACACACACACACACACACACACACACACACACACACACCACACATCACACAACACCACACACACACACACACACACACACACACACACCTTGTATCTACATTGTGTCTCATTCATCTTTTGTGTACATGGATATTAAACATTGACATCTTTCTCATGAGCCTGTTATTACTCGAGGCATGATAATAAAACATTTTATTGTTCGTTTTTATGCGTCCTACTGTATCTGTACATTTGGTGACGCTGCGCACACTAGCTGGCTAAACTTGACCTTACCCTACCACTTAACAAACCCTAACCACTCGTTAGCATTCATAAAATGATCGACTTTACCCTAACCTCTTGCTGTATGTTGCAGTTTCACAAATGGGTATAAATGAAGGTTTAGCAAAAAAAAAAAAAAAATGTAATGTTTGGTTGAGAGGTCAAGTCGCACGTGCATCTTCTCAAACATTCACACAAAGCMAATCATGAGCACATAGATGACTCACATCCTCAGTGACACCTATAACTGCGTCATCTAAAATGAACAGGGTATACTTACAAAACCACGAATATGCACAAACTATACAATGGTCTGAATAAATTAATTATTAAAAGGCAAGGTATGCTGCTTTCTGTAAATAGCCATGACCACATGGTCCTACTTTAAATCTTGGAATAAGGGGTAAGAAAATGGAGTGGCGCAGTATATGGAATATTTTATGTCCAGCAAGGGGATTAGGAGAGTTATTAATATTATTTAACTACATTATGACTAGCTTCCATAATGTCTTTAAGGGTTTATTTAATAGAATGAGTTGTGCAATCCCATTCATTCTGTATTGTATGTTTTATTGGATAGAGTAGAGAGAGTGTTGTTGACAGCTTGACCACCCAGGCCASACAAGTGCAATGCAAGTGCAATGTGGGTTGTGCGGATTTTCTCTTGACCATAATGGGTGGTCCCATATAGATAGGGCAAGAGTGAAACGGTATGTGTTGCGCAAAGTAATGTGTGGTAGCTATCTGTAATGGAATTCCTGCAGTGTGTCTATGTGCACTCGCAACAGGCATTCAGCTTGTTCAGAGGCCATTTCATGACAAGGCTGGTGATAACGACATGGAAAACATCTTAGTGTCACACCAGTGGACCTTAGCGAGACCTTTCAGAGGGATCTTAGTGAGAATTATTTTTATTTTCGCTAAGGAAATGGCATACTTTTCAATAAGCAGCAGCCCGAAGAAAACGAATATCCTAAGAGTATCTGATTCCGTCCCTATGTCAAAGGAAATGTCGTGATCAAAATATCGCCATGTTTTCTTATAGACGGAATTAATCCTATGTCTATGGTTAAATTAYGATGAGATAAGACTCCATCCGCAAGAAATACAAACACTTTACAAAGCTACAAATATGTATTGGTGTGTAAACTTGTGGCTGAATAATAAGAYGGATAAGAAAACATATGTTGGGAGAAAAGGTAGTTGTTGAAATAAATATAATTGACCGTGAATTTATTGAGTCATTAATGACAAAAGTGGAGGCATGAATAAAAGACAAACACAAAAACATTTACTTTGTTTACATTTTAATTAGTAATGTCAAAGGTGTTACTTGGCACTATAGTATTGGRAACATGGTTCACATACTTTGTAGTGATGTTCACATTAGGATATCTAATAATACATATAAAATAGCAATTAAGAGGTCATGCAGAGGATACAAATTCATTCAAATGAATTAATTCAGATGACTACAAATGTACAGAGCAATTCAGTAGCAAAAAAGCAGTATTAAGTCTATTGTACTAAAAGCTACATTAATGATACTTTACTGTTTTACATAGTACAATAGCGGCAATCAGTACATAGCTCTAACCTCTTTCTTGCATCATTCACGCACCCATGTTTGTGTGTATATCCTGAATATATGCCCWAATATTCCAGCATCAAATTGCTGTATCTATTTGAACAGTCTCCTAYACCTACATAATTAAATRTCCCTCTATTCCMTTTATAGTGCACTACATTAAGGGTTAAATAAATCAAATAAAAATAACTACTTTTGACTGTAACCCCATAGGACTCTGGTCAAAATAAGTGCACTACATAGGAAATAGGGTGCCATTTGGACGCAACAAGGCCCGGCGTAATGGGTGGGCTTTATGGGGCCTGGCCCGACCTACCTACCGTACATCCTTGCCCGTCCAAATAAAATATTGAATTATTGATCATTTATTTGACCGAGACGACTGCCGACAGAAAGACGCATCGATCTCAGTTAAAGCATCCGAGCGAGCGAAACAGCACCTCTCTGTCTCAGTATGTGTAAACCATGTATCTGATGCTATCTGGACCAAAAGAGTATGGCATGTCATACTATTTCTGGCCACACAGCATCAGATACATGAGCTACATATAGAGGGGCGCTGTTTCGCTCGCTCGGATGCTTTCTCCTGTGATATWGCTTCAGCARAGAGGAAGTGGCGAAGCGAGAGGGCTCACTCTTGCCAAAATCTGTCCAGTATAAATTCAATGCGTTTCTATGGGAATACCCATTGTTAGGGTGGAGACATAAGCAACTCGTCATTATATMCAGATCTCTGGTTTCAGCCTCTTGCTAATTGGAAAGGRAAKTTGGCGTGTGCACAGTGTACTGTTAAGATGCTGGATTGMCCTAAAGTAAATGCAYGTTTCTCCCAAATTATATAATCACTCCTGTGTAAATAAAATAATTAAAAACACTTCACCGGGGAGCATGATTTAGCCACAGAGGATAATTAGCTTCTTTTRAAAAATAGCTGTGGATTTTTTCAAATCACAAGTGTGTTTGGGAAGCCCGCCATTTGTKAAGTGCGCGTGGCAATAGGTCTAGCTGATTGAGTTGCGGCTGTCAGTGAAAAGCGTCTAAAATATGTGTGAAGATAATGTGTCTTGAGTATAATTTAAAATACTGCATCAAGGAAAATGGTAAGGGTAGTGTGGCAAAAATATKGTACGTCTCTCTCCAGAATGCATGCATATGTAGGAAAGTGCCTATTTGGCAATGCCTTATTTCTGATTGTCGTAAATAACCACGTACACCACACATTTTTTCTTCGTCTCACACAAGTCAACAAAGTCTGTTTTTTTTTACATCCATTGCCAATGATTGTTCGTCAGTATTTGAAAAATCTTCCCAACACTCCCAGCCTCGATAATCACAAAGTCATTGATTTTGATACATGAAAACGTTATTATTGAAAATGTGCGTATAAAAATAAATCAGAACTGTCACGCAGAAAATGGTAGGATAAATAGTAAGCTTCCCCGAACTTGAAACCCACGAGCTGCGGATGGGCTTTACTATTAGGGATTACACCAATTTAAAAAACTGTGAACGCGCAAGCATGTGCACGCATGAGGTCCCGTGAAAAAACAGGCCCGCCTATGGAAAGCAGAGGCAGTCCAAATGATTCGTTCTGGCGCCGGGTCTGGACGCAGACCATGACTCAATCTCTTGTCCCTTGATGTCAGAAAGCACATAGACTGGAACCCAAGGGAGAACCATATGCGCCACCTGGAATTGGTTTATCAATTGACCACTGAGATTTGGTTCCTACAAAGTGTTCCATGAACCCTATGGAATGAAGCCTATATKAGAAACAGCTGCAATTCTCTGGAGAAAACCCTACATATAATTGTGTAATCTGTTAATAGTTAAGTTAATAAAGCTTTTCAACAGGCTCATTCAACCGTAGTACAAACATGTGATAACAGTTAATGTACTATGGATGTCTAAGTCTAGTCATWAGTACATTTTAATAAACTTGGCAGTTACATCATTGCTATGTTTTTTTTGTTTTTTTTAACTTTTCAACAAATGCATTAAGACAATGAAACATGAAGCATAACATTTCACATTGTTGAATATAAATATTATTAGAAATAATATTGGATAAATGTAATAAACAAACAAACACAGAGAGATAATGGCATTATACCCAGGTTCAGTTCACAATAACGTATAGCCAATGAAAGAACTTGACAAAGTATTCTAAATGGACTCCTGCTCCAGCAGATTCTCTGTTATAAGAATCACTGTGCTCAGTTACAAGATGCTCAACTTCCTCCTCATGGACCCTGTGCCATTACTGGTTTCTGCAGAATGGAGAGAGAGAGAGAGAGAGAGAGAGAGAGAGAGAGAGAGAGAGAGAGAGAGAGAGAGAGAGTGAGAAATGGGGAGGAGAGAGGGAGCATGCTTTGATTCCATTTGAGAGTGATTGGAGGATTATCCCAAACATGACTGACTTATAAAACTGGGACATTGGGACACAAGAATAGTTCAAAATGTGTCACATAAATACCCTTGGTGCTTAGTTGTTAGGTCAGCTGAAAAGAAAAGACTGGGACCACAAATTGTAAATCATGTGGATGATCATAACTAATATAATTTAGGGCCACCTAAAATAGGCTGAATAACTAACTATACCTAAGGGGCTGATGAGAAAGTGTTGTGTGTGTACAGTATTCCCCCCACACTCATACAGCGCTCTCATAAAACTCTTGTAGAAGTCTGGCAACTCAACGCATACAGCAATCCTCCACTAAGAACCTTCTTAAACCAAACTAGTGGTGCAACCACGTTTTAAATCAACCCGAATAAGAAATACATTTTGGCATTGGACAGCACCCCAAACAACTCTCTCTTGCTCGCCTCTTTCCTCATCCCGCCCTATTCTCCGTGTCTCTCTTATCGCATTCCTCTTATCGGTGTTCAACGCACGTGTCACTGAAGTGGCGGCAGTGCAAAACAATCAACTGACAATGAAAAAATGAAGTGAACAAAGGTCTAAGCCAGAATGACTCCAAGCCTCACCACCCTGTTCTAATGACTATGCAATGTAGAAATAAGAGAATGATTATACCTCTGCAGCTTTACGTTTAGAGGCCCAAAACAAAGAGAAACAATGTTTTGATTCTTAGATCAACACCATTTTATGAGCTCCGGTAATTCATGAATTACCCAATGTACCCAAACAACAGAAACCCAATCAACACACAGATGAACCAAAACCAACCACATGCCTACCCCGTGTGGAATAAACTCAGAGAGTATGAAGGAGTATGCCAACAAGAGAAACACCACACAGAGCAACCAGTGCTTAGATTTGACATAGAGCAGTAGGGCAACACGTTGGGCAACATTTTGGTAGCCTAGAGTCCGGGAAAAATGTGGCCTTTTATTTCATGCAATTCTTTTTTACATTTCATGCAATTCTACATCATTTAAGATGACTGGAGACTTTTTTTTTTTAATACCTCACAAATGATCAAGCTGACAGGTTACTTTGACACTGACAAACTGTGAATCTGAGATCAATAAAAACCGACCTTGTCTTGAATCCATCACTAGCCTAGGCCTAGGTGTGTGGAGACACACGTATTGTACAATATGAGGAGGAAATTATAGTCCTAAAAAAGCTTTTCCGTTTCACTGACWCACCCAATGATGCACAGCTCACTCAACGCTGATGGCTGACGCGCTCGTGCYGAAAGCTTATCTCTCTCSTTTTACTTGGTAAAACAACGTTGTCCGCTCAATATGCCTAGTTGGAAGGTGATCATTTGGTAGTCTACGAACAGATTAATCTTYTCTTTTCAGCAGGGTCCATTTGTTTTCCAACCTGTGTTTTCCCGCGATTGTATTTGAACAATTGCGAAAGGCCTGTTTTGGCTGCATGCTGTTCGCTGACAATTTTGCAGCGCATTCCCGACTGTAGGCATGCCTAGTAATTGGGCTACACACTATCCACAGCTAGGCATTTCAAAARATAAATAAGCTATTGATCCTCTGTGGCTAAATTATAGGTCTACTCCTGGTGTAGTATTTAATATTATTTAATTTCTTTCTGAACAGACAGCATTAATTATATAACTGTGGCAAATGTATTTCAATTCATCRTGGGTGCTGYGGCACCTCCAGCACCCTTCAGTGGATTTGATTCTATAAAGAAATAAATGAAGTGCAACACTGGAGAGATGAGAGTTGCAGGCTCATGTCTATCAGAGCAGARAGAGGGARAKGGATTACAGAAAGTGAATCTCATTTCAGTTCTGTGAGAGATACAGACGCGCTTCTCTCACCACAGCAATGGCCACGCGTTGGTCTATATAGGCCACAATGTTACGCAAACCATAGGCTAAACCCGGGCCGGCCCMACACAAATCAATTSTTTGTATATCRGGCGCGTTTTCACATTACGTTTTTTAGGGGACAGGAGAATTACAGAGGAGTCGACTTGAATTAACTTAAATAGCTTTTATTATATTTTTTACATTGAAAACTGATTGTTTTTCATGCCATGAAAGGTACTGTACCACATCCTGTCAAATGGGATCCAAAACAAAACAGTCAGAAACAGAGGTGCTGGATCCTGTTCCGGCAGGATCCGGCACAAATTAAGCACTGAGAGCAACCACAAACCAACAACAGGCATAGCCAACCCAGCCTGTATAAGCCCAGTGTAACCAACCACCGGTGAACCCATCACCAGCCACCCTGAGACTGGGTCCTACGCCACAGGATGTGGTGCGCTGGAGCTGAGGCCTTCCCACTGGGTCAGGGAGCCCTTGTTGACTGATTTCCTCTGAAACTCTTCCTCTGGAAGTTGGAACACACAGGTTTCGTCCCAATGTCTCCTTCCTGAAGTGTGCACTCGTTCACTACTCCCAACAAGTTTAAAACATTGGATTGGTGCAGGCATGGGCTAGAGTGAGTTTCCATACACCACTCATTTCCTTTCRAATCCATGAAGGAAAGTGAACAAGTGCACACTTCGGGAGAAAGAAGAGATTATTAGAAAGCAACCACCGTATAGAGCTGTTTGCAACCTCTCTATAAAGTGTTTTTGGGGTCCCCCACAAGCATGTCTTTTCTCATGTAGGGAGGTTCCCGGTAGCGTGGTTCTAGATCTGTTTGTGCTGTCTTGCCAACTTCAATCACCATAGGAGTTAGCAAGAAAGCAAAAACAGATCTGGGACCGAGCTAGGTTCCTGGTGACACTTTAGTTCAACTGTCGCCCTCACTCTGACATAGTGCTGTCATAAACATTTGATAATGTAATGTAGTGAAGCTTATTATGACGATCAACCAGAAACATATGATAGTTGACATACTATAAACCTGTAACAATGTATGACACGGTTATGACTGTCAAAAGCATGGGAAGTGTTCCAAAGTTTCTTGGCCAATTGGTACACTCGGGAATGAGCTCTGCAATGTTTCTCAATCCTATCATGTTCTAAGTGAAACGAGGTTAAAGACTTTAGGGTTTACGAGCCCCTGTAGATTCTGCAAGCGCAGCATTTTTCGGTTCTTACTTGTTGGAAGGTCATAGGCACTTCTCCTTCTTTGGGGAGGGACAGTTGACTAAAAGAAAATGGAGAGAAGAAAACAGAATGCAATTGTGAGGAGGACCTTGGACGCACATGAAGACTCAGCAGTAGTCTGATTCAAATTAGACACTGGAATCAGACAGAGACATCTCTTCCCACGCTATGTCTGTGCTATGTTATGGTGACATGGGAGTTGATCTGTAAAAAAGTAAAAAAGCTCGTTTCATCTCTTGGAGAGTGCCTTGYAATGAGCCTATATGGGTGAAAATGTCACTTTTAGAAAAATACACATAACACCATGTTTTGTTTTCCATAGTATTACCCAATCTACACGAGGGTCCTGTTTTCATCAAAATCATGAGTAAGTACAGAGATACTCAAATCTGATTTTGACAGGTCCCAGGCTCTGCCCACTTTACCTTTCTCCTGGTCATATCCACAGACATCCCAGCAGCACTCAGCGCAGCGATCTTGTTCTCGATGTCTGTCACCTTCAGGGGAAAAGGACAATAACTCAATGGGCCTGTGTCTCCTGGACCCAGATTAAGCCTGCTGTTGGACTAAAAAGGTAGCTCAATAAAGAAGCTCCATTGAAAGTGCTTTTTTAGTCCAGGAACAGATGATCTTTAAAGACCTTTCTGAACAATGTGCCTCCTTGGTTTGAAGTGTATGGCTTGAGATTTGCTGGTTGCCCATCTCTAATGCTTGACTACACTAAGGGGCAGTGGTGGTTCCAGGCATAAGCGACATAATCGGCAGCTTAGGTCCTGATCGAATACACCAGGTGCAATTTGGTTGTGCATCAGCAGTTTCTCTCTTGTTATGTCAGTCACTGACAATCAACTCAAAAATCAAATCAAGTTGTATTGTTCGCATACACATAGTGTATTTGGAAAGTATTCAGACCCCTTGACTTTTTCCACATTTTGTTACTTTACAGCCTTATTCTACAATATATTGAATCGTTTTCCCCCCCTCATCAATCTACGCACAATACCCTATAAATGACAAAGCAAAAACAGTTAAGACATTTTTGCAAATKTATAAAAAATGAAGAGAAAAAAATTGAAATATCACATTTACATAATTATTCAGACTCTTTACTCAGTACCTAGTCAAAGCACCTTTGGCAGCGATTACAACCTCGAGTCTTCTTGGGTTTGATGCTACAAGCTTAGCACAGCTGTATTTGGGGAGTTTCTCCCATTCTTCTCTGCAGATCCTCTCAAGCTTTGTCAGGTTGGATGGGGAGCGTCGCTACACAGCTATTTTCAGGTCTCTCCAGAGATGTATGATCGGGTTCAAGTGCGGGCTCTGGCTGGGCCACTCAAGGACATTCAGAGACTTGTCCCGAAGCCACTCCTGCGTTGTCTTGGCTGTGTACTTAGAGTCGTTGTCCAGTTGGAAGGTAAACCTCTGCCCCAGGCTGAGGTCCTGAGCGCTCTGGAGTAGGTTTTCATCAAGGATCTCTCTGTACATTGCTCCGTTCATCTTTGCCTCAATCCTGACTAGTCTCCCAGTCCCTGCCACTGAAAAACATCCCCACAGCATGATGCTGCCACTATCATGCTTGGCATTCAGGCCAAAGAGTTCAATCTTGTTTTCATCAGACCAGATAATCTTGTTTCTCATGGTCTGAGAGTCCTTTAGGTGCCTTTTGGCAAACTCCAAGCGGGCTGTCATGTGCCTTTTACTGAGGAGTGGTTTCTGTCTGGCCGCTCTACCATAAAGGCCTCATTGGTGGTGATGCAGAGATAGTTGTCCTTCAGGAAGGTTCTCCCATCTCCACAGAAGAATTCTGGAGCTCTGTCAGAGTGACCATCGTGTTCTTGGTCACCTCCCTGACCTAGGCCCTTCTCGCTGATTGCTCAGTTTGGCCGGGTATCCAACTTTAGGAACAGTCTTGGTAGTTCCAAACTTCTTCCATTTAAGAATGATGGAAGCCACTGTGTTCTTGAACCTTCAATGCTGCAGACATTTTTTGGTGCCCTTTCCAGATCTGTCCCTCAACACAATCCTGTCTCGGAGCTCTACAGACAATTCCTTCAACCTCATGGCTTGGTTTTTGCTCTGAGATGCACTGTCAACTGTGGGACCTTATATAGACATGTGTGTGTCTCTCCAAATCATGTCCAATCAATTACATTTTCCACAGGTGGACTCCAATCAAGTTGTAGAAACATCAAGGATGATCAGTGGAAACAGAATGCACCTGAGCTCAAATTTGAGTMTCATAGCAAAGGGTCTGAATACTTATGTAAATAAGGTATCTGTTTTTATTGTTAATACATTTGCAAACATTTTTAATATCCTGTTTTTGCTTTGTCATTATGGGGTATTGTGTGTAGGTTGATGAGGATAAAAAAAAAAAAATCAATTTTAGAATAAGGCTGTAACGTAACAAAATGTGGAAAAAGTCAAGGGGTCTGAATACTTTCCGAATGCACTGTATTTAGCATATATTGAGGGTGTAGCAAATGCTGTCATTGAATTAGCCATGTCAGCTAACAATTTTTAGCGACATAGTTAGTCTAGCCAGCTATCTAAACCTGTAAACTCAGCAAAAACAGAAACGTCCCTGTTTATCAGGACTCAAAGACAATTCGTAAAAATCCAAATAACTTCACAGATCTTCATTGTAAAGGGTTTAAACACTGTTTCCCATACTTATTCAATGAACCATAAACAATTAATGAACATGCATCTGTGGAACGGTCGTTAAGACACTAACAACTTACAGACGGTAGGCAATTAAGGTCACAGTTATGAAAACTTTGGACACTAAAGAGGCCTTTCTACTGACTCTGAAAAACACCAAAAGAAAGATGCCCAGGGTCCCTGCTCATCTGCGTGAATGTGCCTTAAGCATGCTGCAAGGAGGCATGAGGACTGCAGATGTGGCCAGGGCAATAAATTGCAATGTACGTACTGTGAGACGCCTAAGACAGCGCTACAGGGAGACAGAACAGACAGCTGATCGTCCTCGCAGTGGCAGACCACCATGTGTAACAACACCTGCACAGGTATTGGTACATCCGAACATCACATCTGCGGGACAGGTACAGGATGGCAAAATCAACTGCCAGAGTTAGACAAGGAATGCACAATCCCTTTATCAGTGATCTGATCTGACTGTCCGCAATAGGCTGAGAGATGCTGGACTGAGGGCTTGTAGGCCTGTCGTAAGGCAGGTCCTCACCAGACATCATCGGCAACAACGTCACCTATGGGCACAAACCCACCCTCGCTGGACCAGACAGGACTGGCAAAAAGTGCTCTTCACTGACGAGTGACGGGGTGATGGTCGGATTCACATTTATCGTTGAAGGAATGAGCATTACATTGAGGCCTGTACTCTGGAGCGGGATCGATTTGGAGGTGGAGAGTCCGTCATGGTCTGGGGCGGTGTGTCACAGCATCATCGGACTAAGCTTGCGGTCATTTCCTGCAATCTCAATGCTGTGCGTTACAGGGAAGACATCCTCCTCCCTCATGTGGTACCCTTCCTGCAGGCTCATCCTGACATGAACCTCCAGCATGACAATGCCACCAGCCATACCGCTCGTTCTGTGTGTGATTTTCTGCAAGACAGGAATGTCAGTGTTCTGCCATGGCCAGCGAAAAGCCCGGATCTCAATCCCATTGAGCATGTCTGGGACCTGTTGGATCGGAGGGTGAGGGCTAGGGCCATTCCCCCCAGAAATGTCCGGGAACTTGCAGGTGCCTTGGTGGAAGAGTGGGGTAACATCTCACAGCAAGAACTGGCAAATCTGGTGCAGTCTATGAGGAGGAGATGCACTGCAGTACTTAATGCAGCTGGTGTCCACACCAGATACTGACTGTTACTTTTTTTGATCCCCCCTTTGTTCAGGGACATATTATTCAATTTCTGTTGGTCACATGTCTGTGGAACTTGTTCAGTTTATGTCTCAGTTGTTGCATCTTATGTTCATACAAATATTTACACATGTTAAGTTTGCTGAAAACTTGCATCTTAGCATTGGCATAAGTCATTACAAAATGTGCAGAATTGCAGGAATTGCAACGTTTTCTCTCCGCCCCAAGGCAAAGCGTGTAGAATTGCAGTAAACCTGCTTTAAAATGCCCAAAATTTTCTATTGCACCATGGCAAAATCTGTAGAATTGCAGGAAATTAACATTGAAATGAAGTGTCTCTCCACCACCAGGAGGAAATCCACAAAAAAATGTTGCTGCGAAAGGTGAAGGGCCACCCAACCAAATCGCGCTTAGGGCCCCCAAAAGGCTAGAGCCGGCCCTGCTAAGAATCTTTTTAGGCTAGGACTAGTCTTAAAATTATTTTTAGGCTAGGACTAGTCTTAAACTGTGTCCGGGAAAGCGCCCTTAAATGTCTGACTTTGACAACTCAAATGACAGTTCTACGGTATATAAAGTGAGGTCCAAAACTATTTGGACAGTGACAAATTGTTGTTGTTTTGGCTCTGTACTCCAGCACTTTGGATTTTAAATTATATAACGACTATGAAGTTAAAGTGCAGACTGTCAGCCCTAAATGAACTCTGAGTGTTTGTTTAAGACAGGTCCAGCGAGTTTAGGAGGTATCCCCCCAAACATTTTGGGTCAGAAAATATAGAACAACATATCATTTGAAAGCTATACCAAAATCAAATTTTACTGTTGGCAATATCATTAGAATCATGTCCGCCCCCATAAAGGCAATAAATAATGCGCAATGGTCATATTCATAGAGTATGCAATGTAGGTCAAGTCACCAAAAGCAAACATTTTGTATGCATGGAAAGGGTATACCCTGATAGTCATTGTTAAGCAATGCTTTTTCTTCTCCACTACTCGTGTCACTGGGCAGCTCGCGGCTGTGCTTCCCTTTGTAGTCTGTAATAGTTTGTAAGCCCTGTCACATCCAACAAGCATCAGAGCCGGTGTAGTTTCCCGCTCAGCCCAGTCAAAACTGTTCGCTGCTCTGGCACCCCAATGGTGGAACAAACTCCCTCACGACGCCAGGTCAGCGGAGTCAATCACCACCTTCCGGAGACACCTGAAACCCCACCTCTTTAAGGAATACCTAGGATAGGATAAAGTAATCCTTCTAACCCCCCCCCCCCTTAAAAGAGTTAGATGCACTATTGTAAAGTGGTTGTTCCACTGGATATCATAAGGTGAATGCACCAATTTGTAAGTCGCTCTGGATAAGAGCGTCTGCTAAATGACTTAAATGTAAATGTAATGTAAATGTACGATTTGATCTTAGTCCTGTATTGATGCTTTGCTTGTTTGATGGTTCATCGGAGGGCATAGCCGGATTTCTTGTAAGCTTCTGGGTTAGAGTCCCGCTCCTTGTGTGCGGAAGCTCTACATTTTAGCTCATTGCGGATGTTGCCTGTAATCCATGGCTTCTGGTTGGGGTATGTACGTACAGTCATTGTGGGGACGACGTCATCGATGCACTTATTGATGAAGCCAGTGACTGATGTGGTGTATTCCTCAATGCTGTCGGAAGAGTCCCGGAACTTATTCCAGTCTTTCCTAGCAAAACAGTCCTGTAGCTTAGCATCTGCTTCATCTGACCAATGTTTCATTGACAGAGTCACTGGTCCTTCCTGCTTTAGTTTATGCTTGTAAGCAGGAATCAGGAGGATAGAATTGTGGTCAGATTTGCCAAATGGAGGGAGAGCTTTGTACGCATCTCTGTGTGTGGAGTAAAGGTGGTCTAGAGTTTTTTCCCTCTGGTTGCACATTTAACATGCTGGTAGAAATTAGGTAAAACGGATTTAAGTTTCCCTGCATTAAAGTCTCCGGCCACTAGGAGCACCGCCTCTGGATGAGTGTTTTCCTGTTTGCTTATGGCCGTATACTGCTCATTGAGTGCGGTCTTAGTGCCAGCAACGGTTTGTGGTGGTATATAGACAGCCACGAAGACTATAGATGAAAACTCTCTAGGTAGATAGTGTGGTCTACAGCTTATCATGAGATACTCTACCTCAGGCGAGCAAAACCTTGAGACTTCCTTAGATATCGTGCACCAGCTGTTGTTTACAAATATACAGACACCGCCACCCCTTGTCTTACCAGAGGCTGCTGTTCTATCCTGCCGATACAGTGTCTAACCCGCTAGCTGTATGTTATTCATGTCGTCGTTCAGCCACAACTCAGTAAAATATAAGATATTACAGTTTTTCATGTCCCGTTGGTAGGATATACGTGCTTGTAGATTGTCCACTTTATTATCCTGCGATTGTACGTTGGCCAATAGTACCGATGGCGAAGGCAGATTAGCCACTCGTCGCCGGATCCTTACAAGGCACCCCGATCTCCTTCCGCGATATCTCCGTCTCTTTCTCCTGCGAATGACGGGGAYGAGGGCCTTGTCTGGTGTCTGGAGYAAATCCCTCTCGTCTGACTCATTAAAGAAACATTATTSGTCCAGTTCAAGGTGAGTAATCACCGTTCTGATGTCCATTAGCTCTTTTCAGTCATAAGAGACGGTATCAGCAATATTATGTACAAAATAAGTTACAAACAATGCGAAAAAAATATAAAAAAATWGCACGGTTGTGAGCCCATAAAACGGGAGCCCATAAAACGGYAGCCATCCCCTCCGGCACCATCTTTCGATCATGAAGGCCTGATTCATGCAGTCTCCCCTGAACAGTTGCTGTTGAGATGTGTCTGTTACTTTAACTCTGTGAAGCATTTATTTGGGCTGCTATTTCTGAGGCTGGTAACACGAATGGACGTATCCTCTGCAGCAGAGGTAACTCCGGGTCTTCCTTTCCTGTGGTGGTCCTTATGAGAGCCAGTTTCATCATAGCGCTTGATGGTTTTTGCAACTCCACGAAGAAACTTTCAAAGTTCTTGAAATGTTACATATTGACTGACCTTCATGTCTTAAAGTAATGATGGCCTGTCATTTCTCTGCTTATTTGACCTGTTCTTGCCATAATATGGACTTGGTCTTTTACCAAATAGGGCTATCTTCTGTATAGCACCCCTACCTTGTCACCACACAATTGATTGGCTCAAACACATTAAGAAAGAAAGAAATTCCAAAAATAAACGTTTAACAAGGCACACTTGTTAATTGAAATGCATTCCAGGTGACTACCTCATCAAGCTGGTTGACAGAATGCCAAGAGTGTGCAAAGCTGACATCAAGGCATATTGTAGCTACTTTGAAGAATCTCAAATATAAAATAGATTTGGATTTAACACTATTTTGGCTACTACATGATTCCATGTGTTATTTCATAGTTTTAATGTCTTCACTATTATTCTACAATGTAGAAAATAGTAAAAATAAAGAAAAACCTTTGAATCAGTAGGTGTGTCCAAAGTTCTCACCTGTCTGTGTTTTTTTTCTTGAATCTCTGATTGCTAGGATCATTTTAAGATGCCACTTTGGCACAGTGACTCACTACCCAAACCAGACGTAACTGGTTTTCAAGTGGCCAAGAGACGCCATGTGATCTCCTACTTCTTACTAGTGGACGAACTGGGAATCAGACAGGGGATATATTTACATCAATAAATAGGTAGTAACTTCCTCATATGTGACCGACCAGCTCAAATCGGTCTTATGTAGCAACATTTTAAATTCTGTTTTGTACACTGTATAAAAGTAGAGACTCATGGTATATCATACACTACAGTTGAGGAACAATGGGAAAGTAATTCTGCATTGATAGTGATAAACTTGTAAATTCACTTTTGAGAAAATGGCCTTTGAATATTTTGRTACTACTACTGTTAAGACCTTTGTCTAAACCCATTCAGCATCGTTCACACCCKCTTAAGTTTCAGACCCACCCATCTCTTTAACCCTTTCATGCGTAAATTCCAAATATCTCTAATGGTCACCCCAGTGTGAGTTTTTTTATGCACGTGATGTTAGAATGTTCTCTCCATTCCAGAATGTGATTGTTACACAACAGTACATTTAATCCGCGTTGCCCTCAAACCAAAGCACGCAGCCTGTTTTTGTTTATAGGCTGTTTTCAACTTGTCAATTTGAAATTATTTTCGAACAAGTTTTTTATTGTCTAAGAACAGTTTGAATTGAGGTGTTGTAACGGCAGCCTTCCTCCTCTTCACGAGAAGAGGAGGTGTAGCAGGGATCGGACCAACACGCAGCGTAGCCAGTGCTCAACATGTTTAATTAAACGATAAACAGTGAACACTTACAAATACAAAATAACAAAATGTGGCAAACCGATACAGCCCTATCTGGTGCAGAGAAAACACAAAGACAGGAAACAACCACCCACAAACCCCAACACAAAACAAGCCACCTATATATGATTCCCAATCAGAGACAACACAAAACACCTRCCTCTGATTGAGAACCATATTAGGCCAAACATAGAAACAGACAAACTAGACACACAACATAGAATGCCCACCCAGCTCACGTCCTGACCAACACTAAAACAAGCAAAACACACAAGAACTATGGTCAGAACGTGACAGGTGTGTTCCGCCTCATTCATTCACATAAAAGTAGTCATTTTTACTTTTGCGGACAAATTCATTTTTGACATTTCTGACCCGGACAAAATTCCCCAATCACTTCCCAATTGTTTGTGTAGTTCAAGTCTGCAGACATTTGCTCATCTCCTGTCCTGCATACACGTGTTCACATTTTCCGTCTGTTGCCTGCATCGCAATCAAAGTTGTTTTCGTTACCAATAATAACTTTGGAAATGTGTGCGTTTCTATCAAAGTAAGTGCCTTATTATGCTATAATAGTTTCTGCATGTCGTGTTATGTCGTTTCTACTGTCGCATAATGTTTTTGTGTATATTCCTTATAACCGCGGACACACGAGGTAACGTAACTCTTTTCATAACCTTTATGGTGTTATACTCAATCGTGCTTATGTAGCTAGCTACATTCTTATATTAGCTTTGTTAAACAATGCTAGTTGCATCAGAAGTATTGGCTTGTTGTATTTTGAAGCTACCCTGGAAAAATATCTTATACCACTTGGTCGTTTTCTGAGTGCATTCCACAAAGCTGTTTATCATGTCCGCCTCATCCACTGCCCCCATTTTGAGGTTATAGTCAAGCACGCAGTCTGGTTTGATGTTTCTCTCTCCAGTCAGGTGGTCCACCTTCCCTGTGGCCGACATGGTTGCTGTATGGACAGTGGAGAGGACATGGACGTCTCGTTTGTCATGCCACTTTACTGCCAGCTGTTGACATTTCTTATTTTGTTTAATTTTTTGTCAATAGGGGGTGCTGTTAGCACTTTATTTTTTTTGACATTGCCAAATTAAACTGCCTAGTAGTCAATTCTTGCTCGTACAATATGCATATTATTGTTATTATTGGATAGAAAACACTCTSTAGTTTCTATAACCGTTGGAATTATGTCTCTGAGTGGAACAGAACTCTATCTACAGCACTTTTCCTGACAGGGAGTGAGATTTCAGAAATCTTGGCCTCTGGTCCCAGGTCAGTTTTAATGTCCCTGTGAATGCTATGAGGATACAAACACTGCCTACACCTTCCTCTAGATGTCAGTAAGTGGTGACAATTTGAATGGAGTCGATTGCGCAATCAGGGCCTGTATAAAACACCAAAGACCGGAAGTAGCTTTCCTTTGGACCCTGCGCTCGACGCACGATGTACGTTGGACCGACCTCTTTCCAAGCCTTGGTTTAGCCAGTAATATATCGCCGGTCATGTTTTTACTTGTTATAGGTGTTAAAAACATCATAAGGTAGTTAATTTAAACCGTTTTATAGCAATTTATATCCGTTTAGTGCGATTTTGAGGCATTTATTTGTGACGCCCTTCCATGAGCTGGGCACGTTTCCTGTACATACCGAACGTTAGTGGCAATTTCGACGGGACAAGAGGACATCTTTCGACCAAAAGACGATTAGACCGGAGAAAGGATACATTGCCCAAGATTCTGATGGAAGAACAGCTCATAGTAAGAACTATTTTATGATGATAAATCGCTGTTCTGTTGAAAAATTTTAAACGCATATATCGCCATTTTGTTTTGTGTAGCTTCGCTTGGCGGACCCGGTATTGCACAGTAAGGATAATTTTAGAAATGTAAGTCAGCGATTGCATTAAGAACTAATTTGTCTTTCGATTCCTGTCAACCCTGTATTTTTTAGTCAAGTTTATGATTAGTTATCGATTAGACTAGATCACTCTCAAAGATGGCGCCCGACATTTTCAGGCCAGTTTTGCTACTATTCTCATTGTATAACCACGTTTTTTTGTGGCTAAATATGCACATTTTCGAACAAACTCTATATGTATGTTGTAATATGATGTTACAGGAGTGTCATCGGAAGAATTCTGAGAAGGTTAGTGAAAAAATTTATATATTTTGGTGATCATAACGTTATCGCTCCCGTTGCCTTGAATTCATGCTGGGGTAACGTTTGCACATGTGGTATGCTAATATAAACGATTTATTGTGTTTTCGCTGTAAAATGCTTAGAAAATCTGAAATATTGTCTGAATTCACAAGATCTGTGTCTTTCCATTGCTATGCTTTGTCTATTTTTATGAAATGTTTATGATGAGTAAATTGGTAATACACGTTGCTCTCTGTATTTATTCTAGTCGGTTGTGATGGTGGGTGCAATTGTAAACTATGATTTCTACCTGAAATATGCACATTTTTCTAACAAAAACTATCCTATACAATAAATATGTTATCAGACTGTCATCTGATGAGGTTTTTTCTTGGTTAGTGGCTATCAATATCTTTATTTGGCCGAATTGGTGATAGCTACTGGTGGAGAGAAAAAATGGTGGACAAAGAAAATTGTGTCTTTTGCTAACGTGGTTAGCTAATAGATTTACATATTGTGTCTTCCTGTAAAACATATTAAAAATCAGAAATGATTGCTGGATTCACAAGAAGTGGATCTTTCATCTGGTATCTTGGACTTGTGATTGAATGATATTTAGATGCTACTATTTACTTGTGACGCTTATGCTAGCTATGCTATTCAGCTTTTTTACTGGTGGGGGGGTGGGGGGTGCTCCCGGATCCGGGTTTCTGAGGCGGTAGAAGTTAACGGGTCATTTAGGATGGCAGTAGCATTGTTGATGAAATGCAGTCATCGCAGCAGAACTAGGAAGCAGACTTGGGAAAAGAGGGTGGCAAAGAAGGGAGTTGTAAACATAGGATCTGTGCTCCAGTATTCTCTTAGGGAGTTATTCTTTACTATCCCCATGAGAAGGACTGTCACCAGGAAGGTATACATTTCACTAATTGTGGTTGTCCCCCCCACTCCTGGCTCTCTCTTCTCCTGTAGCTCAAAGGCATAGCGATTGGTCTCTGCTATTTCTCCCACCAGCTCCTCTGTCAGAAACAACTTGAAGCACTGCCTCAGATGGAAATGGCAAGGGCCGTTGCATTCAGACTGGGACTCATGAACGTAAACAGCAGGGCCAGGAGGGGTGAAATGGCTGGCAGCCTTCCAGCTACCACAGAACTCCTGTACTTCATCCACTATCAGTCTGCCTCCATCACCACCAGCATCTTCTAATGGAACTAGGACTTTGTCAGTGGACAAGGGGTTCAGATTCAGATTCAGGGTTCTCAATGGCTGGGGGGAAGCTCCTAACTGTCACAGTCAGAATCTGATTCCTTACTTTCAGACTCAGTCAGATTTTTTATATCTCCAGAATTTCTTCATTTGTGAGTTGTCTCCTTTTGAAAGACATTGCTAATGCTACAGCTTAGCTCACTAGCTACATACATAAACAACACTGAATGGCTCAGAGTGGGAGTGAGAGGTTACGTGATTGACTGCCTGCACGCACCATTTGAATCAATAAATCACTACCAGAAAATGTTTTGTGTGGTATTATTGATATATTTACTATTTTATTCATGTTTTTCAATTACCGGTGATCTGTCAGACCAAAGACGCTATAACAAAATGAGGTGAGTAAGGGATCACTCATTTTTTGAAAACTTCAGGAAGTGAATGGTGGGATGTGAACGATGGTAGACGACACACCCCTTCAACATGCATACTATAAACAGACCAAACTCATCTTGTCTTCTCTTATTATCTTTGGTTTCTGTGAGGAAAAAAAGCATGGCTGCGCGCTGAAACTAATCATCGTTGGATTACTTTCGATTTCTAGAAAATGTTTTACTCAATTATTTCGATCAATGGTGAGCTCACCCGTGATGTGATTAATAAAAAATTGTAATTGCTATTAGCTAATTCATATTGTAGTTTATGTCAGCCGAGAGCACTAGGACATATGTAGCCTACATTTTCCCGGTTTGGATGATTGTGTTATGCTATAGATACTTCTGTGAATATGTGAACATTGCATCCAAAAATAAACTATTCACATTCTGGACATAACTTTGTGAGGACTGTGTTTGTGTAAATAGTTTCTGAAAAAAGTGTGGTAATTATTTATTTTTTAAAGCCACGTTCGACAGGATTACCAACATAGACTGACGAGCTCAAATAGACAGAAGCCTTCTATATGGCAGACCAATCCTCTCTCTGCATGTCCAGCCCACTCATTATCTCAGCCAATCATGGCTAGCGGGAAGGTTGCTAACTTTTTCTGTGGCTTAACCAACAAGGCTCGTAATTTAACAATTTTATTTATATTTACAGATGGGAATTAAGTTTGTTATTAAGGCACATGAAAGCTCACATGTTCCAGAAGGCATTTCTGCAACAACAAAAGGTAACAATTTTGATAAAAAAATAAGTTTACGTTCAAACGGCTCTCCTGTGAAGTAGTAACCYGCGACATACGCCTAGTTTACTGAAATGRGTCACATATGTACACTCACTGGTCAGTTTATTAGGTAACCACCCTGTTCACGAAAATGTATCACTCCTACAGACAGTGAATCACGTTGCCGTGGCTTGAAATAGAAAGCATTCAGTTACTGTTTGATTGAACGTTAGAATGGGCAAAAAATGAGTAACGTAAGCGGCCTTGAGCGTGGTATGATTGTCAGTGCCAGGAGTGCCGTTTTCAGTATCAGAAACGGCTGCCCTTCTGGGCTTTTCACACACACAAGTGTCTCGGGTTTACTGAGAATGGTGCGACAAACACAAAACATCCAGTCAGCAGCAGTCCTGTTGGCGAAAACAGCTCGTTGATGAGGGGTCGAAGGAGAATGGCAAGAATTGTGCAAGCTAACAGGAGGACCACAAACAGACATATAATGGTGCAGTACAACAAAAACGTTGCTTGGTTTGTCGAAATCGCGGTTCCTGTTGCGTCATGCTGACGGCAGTCAGGATTTGACGTAAGCAGCATGAGTCCATGGACCCATCCAACCTGGTACAGACTGGTGGCGGTGGAGTAATGGTGTGGGGGAATGTTTTCCTGGCACGCGTTACGTCCCTTGATACACTTYGTGGCCAAAAGTATATGGACACCTGCTCGTCGAACATCTCGTTCTAAAATCATGGGCATGAATGTGGAGTTGGTACACCCTTTGTTGCTACAGCAGCATCCGCTCTTCGCTTTCCACTAGATGGCCTCCCGAATGACACAGCGGTCTAAGGCACTGCATTACATTGCTAGAGGCGTCACTACAGACCCTAGTTCGTTCCCAGGTTGTGTCACAACCGGCTGTGATTGGGAGTCCCATATGTCGCCTCACAATTGACCCACGGTCGTTAGGGGAGAGTTTGGCCTGGGGGATAGGCCGTCATTGTAAATAAGAATTTGTTTTTGACTGACTTGCCTCATTAAATAAACATTAAAAAAGATGTTGGAACGTTTCTGTGGGGTGCGCATGGTGACCTTAGGCTGTGTGCGGCCATGGAATCCCATTTCATGAAGCTCCTGAGGAACAGTTATTGTGCTGACGTTGCTTCCAGAGGCAGTTTGGTACTCTGTAGTGAGTTTTGCAACCAAGAAGAGACGATTTTTACGCTCTACGTGCTTCAGCACTCGGCGGTCCTGTTCTGTGAGCTTGTGTGGCCTACCACTTCGCAGCTGAGCTGTTGTTGCCACTTCACAATAACAGCAGTTACAGTTGACTGGAGCAGCTCTAGCAGGGCAGAATGTTGACTAACTGACTCGTTGGAAAGGTGGCATCCTATGACGATGCCATGTTGAGAGTCACTGAACTCTTCAGTAGGGGCCATTCTACTGCCAATGTTTGTCTATGGAGATTGCATGGCTGTGTGCTCGATTTTATACACCTGACAGAAACTTGTGTGGCTCACAAGTTGCCCGAATCCACTAATTTGAAGGCGTGTCCACATACCTTTGGCTATGTAGTGTACCAATTGAGAAACAAACATTTCCATTACCTTGTAGAATCCATGACCCAAATAATTCAGTCTGTTCTTGAGGCAGAGGGGGTCCGACATGGTTTTAGAAGGGTGTACCTAATAAACTGGCCAGTGAGTGTATATCATTCCTTTTAGACAAAAAAATATTAATGTAAGATCAAAAAATGTATGTAACACAAGCCCTGCCCTTTTAAAATGGCTGTGTTCCTATGGAAATTTGTGTATGTTTAGAGCGACACCATTCAAACAAATCCTTTTGTAAAGCTAATTGGTGACATACAGTGCATTTGGAAAGTATTCAGAACCCTTCACTTTTTCCACATTTTGTTACATTACAGCCTTAGTCTAAAATGGATCAAATAAAAACAATTCCTCATCAATCTACAGGTTTTTAGAAATGTTATTTACATAAGTATTCAGACCCTTTGCTATGACACTCGAAATTGAAATCAGGTTCATCCTGTTTACATTGATCATCCTTGATTGGAGTCCACCTGTGGTAAATTCAATTGATTAGACGTGATTTGGAAAGGCACACACCTGTCTAAATAACGTCCCACAGTTGACAGTGTATGTCAGAGCAAAAATCAAGCCATGAGGTCAAAGGAATTGTCCGTAGAGCTTCGAGACAGGATTGTGTCGAGGCACAGATCTGCGGAAGGGTATCAAAAAATGTCTACAGTATTGAAGGTCCCCAAGAACACAGTGGCCTCCATCATTCTTAAATGGAAGAAGTTCTGAACCACCAAGACTCTTCCTAGAGTGAGGTGTACCAAGAACCTGATGGTCACTCTGACAGAGCTCCATAGTTCCTCTGTGGAGGACAACCAACTCTGCAGGTCTCCACCAATCAGGTCTCCACCCGAAGGAAGCCACTCCTCTGTAAAAGGCACATGACRGCCCGCTTGGAGTTTAGGCACCTAAAGACTCTCAGACCATGAAAAACAAGATGCTCATGTCTGATGAAACCAAGATTGAACTCTTTGGCATGAATGCCAAGCGTCACATCTGGGATGGAAACCATCCCTATGGTGAAGCATGATGGTGGCAGCATCATAATGTGGGGATGTTTTTCAGCGGCAGGGACTCAGAGACTAGTCAGGATCGAAGGAGAGACGAACGGAGCAAAGTACAGAAAGATCCTCGATGAAAACCTGCTCCAGAGCACTCAGGACCTCAGACTGGGGCGAAGGTTCACCTTCCAACAGGACAACGACCCTAAGCACACAGCCAAGACAACGCAGGAGTCACTTCGAGACAAGTCTCTGAACGTCCTTGAGTGGCCCAGCCAGAGMCCAGAATAGAAGCCGATCTAACATCTCTGGAGAGACCTGAAAATAGCTATGCAGTGACGCTCCCCATCCAACCTGACAGCGCTTGATAGGATCTGCAGAGAAGAATGGGAATACAGCTGTGCCAAGCTGTGCCAAATACAGCTGTGCCAAGCTTTTAGCATTAAAATAAAATATGCTCAAATTATAGCTGACAGTCTGCACTTTAACCTTGTAGTCAGTGTATAATTTCAAATACAAAGTGCTGGAGTACAGAGCCAAACCAACAACAAAAAAGTGTCACTGTCCAAATACTTTTGGACCTCACTGTAAATTGACCCTTACCTCGCTCACTGTGCTCTGTACTGTGGCAGCGGCCATCGCCACCTTGCCTTCCAGCTCAAACAGCTCTGTGGTGGTGGTGGGACGATAGCGGGTCAGAGAACTGCCCTCACGGAGGCTCCTGGAATGTCCTGTTGAAAAATAGGCCTACAGAGAAAGATTGGGACATTAAATGAATGACATAAAATGAATATAACCTTAGGCTACCCTAAAATCCACTTTAACACGAAGGCCTTACTACGTTCACTACCTAATTGCACTGGAATTAGTTGTTCGTAATTGCTATCTTTTAACATGCATTATGTACACAATTCAGCCAATGATTAACCAATCTGCATCTATGCAACATGTTCTGATACATCTGCACATCTATAGAGGACATTGACGGCCGAAACTTCTTGTTTTTAATAGTTGTGTATATATAAAGTATCATGTTTTTAATTGTGAGAGTTGCTCTTTTTCCTTCTCAGTGCTCATACAATTTTATCACATAAAATCGAGTCGGTCGAGTGCCTTTTACTCCTCTCGACATCAAAATCAAATCAAAAGTGTTTTGGTCGCGTACACAGTTTAGCAGATGTTATAGCGGGTGCAGCAAAATGGTTATGTTACTAGCTCCTAACAATGCAGTAAAATGTCAAAACAAGTACACGAATAATAAAAAAACTATGACAAGAAATCAAAAAATGTCGGAACGAATCCAATTAACAACCCAAATAGCACTAACAGTAATCAAAGGCAATCTATGCTTATATACACTGGATGAATTTACACAAGATATGCTAAGAATATGTACAGCAGTACATATCAATATATCAATATATCAATATATATCAATATATATCAATATAAATAAATATACGGTGTGTGTATGAACAGTGTAACTAAAATGCAATGTACGGCAGTAGAAATATTAGAATGAGCTTTCGATACAAAGTATAAAACCCCAAGGCAAAATGGATAGAATTTCAGGGAATTAGCTTCTGGACCACACCGTTCAATAGAACGTTAGAATGGGCACGGTGTCGAAGGCAGTGGATAGATCTAGGAGGATGAGAACAGAGGAGGCAATCAGCTTTGGCAGTGTGGGCCTCTGTAAGCCTCTTTGACACAGAACAGCAGTCCCTGTTGAGTGACCCGTCTTGAAGCCTGACTGGTTAGGGTCAAGAAGAGAGAGAGACAGTAGTTCTGAAAGATAGCAAGAGAGTTGGTCAGAGAAAGCACACAAGTGTTTTAGAAATAAGAAAATGCTGGGTCAAGTGTCAAGTGTTAGTTTCGTGAGGAGGGGAACGACTTGGGCCATTTTGAAGTCAGAGGGGACGCAGCCAGTGGTCGGGTGAGTTGATGAGGGAAGGGAGGAATGAGAGAAGGTCTCCAGATATGGTCTGGAGGAGGGGATGGGGTCGAGCGGGAAGTTGTCGGGCAGCCGGACCACACTAGTTGCAGAACTTAATCTGGAGCGAGAGGTGAGAAAGAGGTCAAGGCGTAGGGTAGTTCTGTGTGAGTGGGACCAGTGGACTCAATAGGCTGAGTGAAGGGGGAGCGGATGTCATCAACCTTCTTTTCAGTGGTTGACAAATTCATCCGCAGAGTGAGAGGAGGGAGGGAGTGGAGGATTAAGGAGGGAGGAGAAGTGGAAAATAGTTTCCTAGGGTTAGAGGCAGAAGCTTGACATTTTGAGTGATAGAAAGTGGCTTTAGCATCAGATACAGAGGAAGAGAAGGGAGTAAAAGGATGATAGGTCCTCCAGGAAGTTTAGTTTTCCTCCATTTTCGCTCAGCTGCCTACAGCCCTGTTCTGTACGCTCGCAATGACTCACTCAGCCACAGAGTAGGAGGGGAGGGCCGAGCTGGTCCGGGAGGAAAGGGGATAGTGCGAGTCATAGGATGCAGAATGGGAAGAGAGTAGTGTTGAAGAGTTGAATCAGGAGACAGGATGGGGGAGGATTTAGCAGAAGGGAGAGATGACAGGATAGAAGAGGAGAGAGTAGTCGGAGAGAGATAGCGAAGATTGAGAGAGAGCGCAAGACCATTTACGTAGGGGCTGAGTGGCTAGGGTTGGAGGAGACAGAAAAGGAAACAAAATAGTGATCAGAGACCAGAACAGCTTCTAGTAAAGATTAAGTCAAGCATATTGCCTGCCTCGTGAGTGGGAGTGGACTGGGAAAGTGTGAGGTCAAAAGAGGCAAGGAGGGGAAAGAAAGAGTTGGAAAGAAATGAATCAAAGGCAGACGTCGGGAGGTTGAAGTTGCCCAGTAGAAAGAGCTATAAGCCATCGACAGGAAATTAGCTTATCAAGGTGTCAAGCTCATTGAGGAACTCTCTAAGGGCACCTGGCAGGCAATAGATAACAACAATGTTCATCTTGAGTGGACAATTGACAGTGACAGCATGGAATTCAAATGAGGAGATGGACAGGTGAGTGAGAGAGTAAAGAGAAGAGTAGCCCTGTGCCACCCCCGCTATGAACAAATGCTCTTGGACTATGAGAGAAAACATAGTCAGATGAAGAGAGAGCAGATGGAGTAGCAGTGGTGTTAGGGGTGATCCATGTCGCCGTCAGGGCCAAGAAGTCAAGGGACTGAAGTGTAACATAGCTGAGATGAACTTGGCGTTCTTGACCGCAGATTGGCAGTTCCAAACGCTACCAGAGACCGGGAATTCCACAAGGGTTGTGAGTGGAGGGTACACTAAATTAGAAGGGTTGCAAGGGGTGGGGAGCGTCTGTAAAGCCTACAGGGAGTGGCGCGAACAGGTATAGAAAACACACACAGTTGCCAAAGCTATAAAAGAGCTAAATGAGATCATCAGAAAATAACTAGGTAAGATATTGAGAGAGTTGTGTGGAGCCTTCCTCAAACCACTCCGCAGAACAACTCGGGAGAACCGTATTCGTTTTGGGACAAGACTGCTACTGACATGACTGCCGCCTACAGCTGCCACTGAGAAAACATGGGACACTAATTGATAATTGCCTAACAGAGGTGAAGAGCACACCTTCCGGTACTAATTACTGATTGCCTAGGAGAGGAGAAACCACTCCAATACAGCCACTGATTACAAAAACAACAACAGTCACAAATTGCCCTTCCACTTAATCCTGATTGATGTTTCAACAATCATCTGCAAGTTATTAGCAGTCCACACAGCAAGTAGGCTACTGGAAAGACACAGCACTTAAAGTAGATGGCCCTAGCTAGCAAATAGACAAAGACAACAACAGATAAGTAAAATGTTTGTCTAAATCATTCCTGGAGATATTAGGAGTCCTCTAGCTACAGAATGACTACCACTATAGTCATTCTATCACTGTTGTATCGTTAGCAAACTTGATGATTGATTTGGAGACGTGGGTGGCCACGCAGTCATGTGGGAACAGGGAGTACAGGAGGGGACTGAGCACGCACCCCTGTGGGGCCCCTGTGTTGAGGATCAGCGTAGCAGAGTTGTTGTTGCCTACCTTCATCCCCTGGGGTCGACCTGTCAGGAAGTCTAGGAGCCAGTTGCACAGGGAGGGGTTCAGACCCAGGGCCCTGAGGTTAGAGATGAGCTTGGAGGGCACTATGTAGTTGAAAGGTGAGCTGTAGTCGATGAACAGCATTATTACATAGATATTCCTCTTGTCCAGGTGGGATAGGGTAGTGTGCAGTGCAATGGCAATTGCGTCATCCGTGAATCTGTTGAGGCGGTATGCAAATTGTAGTGGGTCTAGGGTGTCGGGTAAGGTGGAGGTAATATGATCTTTAACTAGCATCTCAAAACACTTCATTTTATTTATTTATTTTACCTTAATTTCACTAGGCAAGTCAGTTAAGAACAAATTCTTATTTCAATGACGGCCTAGGAACAGTGGGTTAACTGCTTTGTTCAGGGGCAGAAAAACAGATATTTTTTTACCTTGATAACAGAAGTGAGTGCGGACCGATAGTCATTTATTTAAGTTACCTTCACTTTATTGGGTACAGGAACAATGGTGGACATTTTTTAAGCAATGAGGGCAACAGACTTAGATATGGAGGGATTGAATATGTCCGTTAACACTCCAGCCAACTAGTCTGCAGATGCTCTGAGGACGCGGCTTGGGATGCCGTCTGGGCCGGCAGCCTTGAGTGGGTTAACACTTAAATGTCTTTCTCACGTCGGCCAGAGAGATCCGGCACACAAGGTCCTCGTGAACGGAGGGGCCCACGTTGGCGGTTCGTTGTTGTTTTCCTCAAAGCGGGCAAAGAAGGTGTTTAGCTTGTCCGGGAGAGAGGAGTTGTTGTCCGCGACATGGCTGGCTTTCCCTTTATAATCTGTGATTGTCTGGAGTCCCTGCCACATGCGTCTCATGTCTGAACCATTGAATTGCTTCTGATTGCCTTATGGAAGTCATAGCTGGTCTGTTTGTACACATCCATGTCCTACCTGTAGCAACTGATTATTTTTCTATTCACTTACTCGCTAAGAGAAACTGCGCTATTAGACTTGCTCACCAAAGGCTACAGGTGGATAAGACACATTCTAAGATATGAAAGAGACTTCATTCATCCTAAAAAATGTATCTATCTAGCATAGTGTGTCACACACACTTGTGCTTTTGAGGTTTTAGAGTCAAAATCATTTTGGCTAGATGTACTGTATGTCCTTCTTTTCATTAAGTTGCTATTCATACATTACTTTAGCCATTGAATCAAACCCAGATGACGTGTTTCAAAAAAGGGTCTGATGAGAAAGAAAGAGCTCTATTAGAGTAACGCCTGACCTTTGAACTTCTGTTCTGTTTCTAACGTTTCACATGCTTTGGAAGTTCAGTAATGAGCATCTTCAATATCTGAGCACAAAATGTCCACCATTCTGGCTTCACATCTTGAATGAATAGATGTGGCTGCCCTAAAACATTGAATGGTTTTAACTTCAGGTGTTGCATGGTTTGTGCTTTCCATTAGATGGCTTCACATCTTAACGTTTGTTCACCCATGAGTCTTTACAACTCAACGAATAGATACATTGTGTGTGCACACAAATATCTGTTCTAAAAAGTTGCTTTTAACTTGGTGTTTTGTGTCATTGGGTGTTAAATGACATGTTTGAATAAACACCTTATCACGCTTTAATATAATTTATGGTCAGGTGATAATAACGTGTTTCAATAAAAAGAGAACATGATTGAAATCTGTATTGAAACACTTTTGAATTTGCAGCAGTGACCACTTAAAGAAAATATGTTCCCTGTTCTGCCAATTTTTTCAATAAATCTGTTAGAAACGAGCTGTTTGAGAAGGAACATGTAAACAGGGATGCTCAGCAACTTGAAAAATGGCTGAGCATGCACTTCAGTGAAGTGGCTGAAAAAGTTATTCTCCAGCCAATGATATCCAGTGAAAAAAGGTAGAATTGATCGCTAAAAGACTTCAGGATTAAAAGTGAAGGCAAAACCTACACTGCAAAAAAAGTATGTATTGATTCAACGTACAACAACGTACAACGTACAACCARCTGCAATAGAATTGTGAGTTCTCAAGATTTCACAAAAAAATTAAAACATTGCCTTACAATTGTACGTTGAATTTCTGCTAGTAAGTTTATATATCCATAACACAGTGCAGGTGTGACGCGTTTGCTACAATAGGCATGTTCGTTTACAATATGTGTGTGCGCATGTTTGTAATGTTGTGCATATGAGTATTAGTGATGAATGTTTTTGTAAACTTACATGCAAATCTTCCATTGACTCAAATATCTCAGGTCAGGATTCAGTGCATTGGAGGTGTGTAACAGGATGAAATTGAGGTGGTTCGGTGAAATACTATGATGRGTAACCTTGCTTGAGACCTAAAGACTTGCGTTAGCTTCCTGAGCTATTGCCTTAGCTTTAGCTCGACGGGCTAACAATCTTGTGGCCCACAGATGACTGAGGTCAAACCCAGTCGGTCACCCTTGCGTTTCTCTACCTGCACTTCAGAGGGCTCCTGCAGTTCAACGATGGGTGGGCTGATCATGATGCCCGGTCTGGAGGAGGGTCTGGAGAGGGACCCGGATGGGCTCACGTCCCCCCTAAGGCGCCTCCTCCTCCCTGGGCTCTCCTTGGGGGATGGGGGCCTCTTGGGTTCATCCTCCTCCGAGGAAAGACCCTTGTCACTGATGTTGCCCGTCAGCTGGTCCAGCTTCTGCCTCAGCTGCAGTTCCTCCAGGTCCACCTCCTCCCACTGGGGCAGGGGAGAAGTACAAGATTGGCCCTAGGAAAACACAGAATGGGGAGAAATTACAGTCATCGCTTATAAATATGGTTATTTTGTTTGTTTAATTTCATTACACAATGGCATAATGTTTATTATGTTATGAAAAAAAAAGCATTTTATCTTTATTTATCTCTTTATTATTGTCCCCCACGATGAGGGGATGAGGGGACAGAGGATCTGAGGACCTGTCTCCGTCTGTTAGTACGTTCGTCACACGTGATATCTCAGACAGCACTGAAAATTTCGACGGCACTTGGGTGAATGATGCGACTGGACATAGAGATCCGGCATTTACAAAATGACACTGATTGGCCAGATGGTGGCGCTATAACAAGCGATTGAAAATGCTAACTTTGAAAGGTCACGCCTCTCACCCCGTTTGACCTAAAGTCGTGAAATTTGCTACGTAGGTCCCTCKCCTGCCAGAACAGCTTCAATGCGCCTTTGAATTACATTTATTTGGGGATAGATTTTGGGATAGATTCTTGGCATAGATTGTACAAGTGGACCTAAACCATGCCAGGAAAATGCACCCCACACCATAACATATACTTTGTATCCCTCATTTACTCAAGTGTTTTKATTWTATTTYGGCAGTTACTGGTATGCCTACAGTCGGAAAGGCAGCAGTTTGGGCAGCATGCGTGCCAAATATACAGCTTGTTGCGTTGTGGCCATAGAAGGCTTTTGGAACCTCTTACTCCAGCAATGTGACTGTTAAACTCATGGGTACACTAGCAATGGCTGCAAGTCCTGACTTGAATGCGAACTGTCATCTATGGATTATATTTCTATGTTTTTTCCCTTTTCCCTTTTTTTCCCTTCTCAAAACAAAGTCCCTGGGCGCTGCATCATTCGTGGGGCACGACATGGTTACTGTTGCCTTGTTTGAAGTTGTATTACTTGCTATACCAGTCAAAAMCGCATCTATATATTTTTGTTTCGAGTTGAGCATGGCAAATAATTCAATAATAGAAATAGAAGCRGAGACACAAAAGTAATTAAATGTAATCCAGTCTGACAGAGCAATGGACTACACAAACTTACTGTATGAACCCCCTTTATTAATACAATAAAATCCTGATTTTAAAGCTGAAGACACTTACCATGACAATAGTACAAACKAAAAGTCTTAAATAAATCATAGCAAATATTTTTGGCTTTTCTTTAGGTCAAGGAAAATTGAATTTATCAGAGGGTTGCTGAACAGATAAAGACAACTACTGTAATAACTACATAAACAGAGGCCTACTGCAGATTTATTATTTTACAAACAATTCTTGACAGATGTTTGTTGGGATGAATAATATTCTATAGTTGTGTAACCAGAAGGCAACATTTTTCAAATGTCCAAATGTTTTCTTGACTTTGTACGGGAGATGCTTTACAGATGCTTTGCAGATCCTGCTTTCACAAAAATGTTTACTGAAAGATAATTAATGTCATAGCGCAATAGCCACAAAAAGGCAAAGCACGATTCGTTAATGTCGAGCTGATTMGTTTTGGAAGCAAAAAAGAATGAGCAATCAAGCTCAAAGCCTGCCTTGTTTATAGTGAAGTGTTTGAATTGAACTTACTACACATTTCCAAAGGTCTGCTGGTTTTCCCCTGGCACCTGACGGCTTGGACACGAGGTCTCGGAAGTGTCGACGCAAAAATGATTTCAGACTTAAATCATGAGATTTTAGTGTGTACGGATTCTCTTCTCTCATTAACAAAAGGGTTAGAGTGAAAACCTGCTTTCAGGTATAACATTTATGAGACAAAAAGAGCTTTTGAGCATACAAATAATAGTGAAAAGCATAGAGCTTYAGAACAGACTGGTGTAGAGAGCAGTGTCCCAAACATTCTGTTCTTTGTTCAGTCTCTAGGGGTAAGGCCATTTACCTGGTCATAGGGGGATGTCACTTTCTGTTCCAGACGGTTCAGTAGTTTCTCAATGACCGACATGCGTCTGTTCAGCTCAGTTATCTACAGCAGAGAGAGACACACACAGAGACAAGGAAAGGGAGGAAAGGAGAGACAGGAAGACAAAATACCCATCGTGACTGTATGGTATGCGTTGTAGTGTAAAAACCTGCACTGTGTATACAATTAAAGCACAAGCTTCAGCCATGGGTTTTGGGTCATTACAAACATGCTGAGCTTGAGCTTCATGTACCAATCCAGTTGTGAACAAGGGAACAGAGACTTTTGCCTCAAATACCAGTAATCTTGAATCTGTGATACTAGAACATACAACACCCCTTGACTTATTCCACATTTGGTTGTGTTACAGCCTGAATTAAAAAAGGATTACAGTTTGTGTCACTGGCCTACACACAATACCTCATAATGTCAAAGTAGAATTATGTTCTTTGAAATTTGTACAAATTAATAGAAATTGAAAGGCTGAAATGTCTTGAGTCAATAAGTATTCAACCCCTTTTGTACAGCAAGCCTAAATAAGTTCAGGAATAAAAATGTGCTTTACAAATCACATAATAAGTTGCATTGCCTCACTCTGTGGGCAATAATAATGTTCAACATAATTTTTTTATGACTACCTCATCTCTGTACCCCACACATACAATTATATGTTAGGTCCCTCAGTCAAGCAGTGCATTTCATACACAGATTCAACCACAAAGACCAGGGAGGTTTTCCTATGGCTCGCAAAGAAGGGCACCTATTGAGAGAATGCCAAGAGTGTGCAAAGCTGTCTTAAAAGCAGAGTGGCTACTTTGAATAATCTCAAATATAAAATATATTTGGATTTTAACCGTTTTTTTGTGTCATTTCATAGTTTTGATGTCTTCACTATTATTATACAATGTAGAAAATAGTAAATAACTTTGACTGGTACTGTGTGTGTATGTATGTATATATACAGTGGGGAGAACAAGTATTTGATACACTGCCGATTTTGCAGGTTTTCCTACTTACAAAGCATGTAGAGGTCTGTCATTTTTATCATAGGTACACTTCAACTGTGAGAGACGGAATCTAAAACAAAAATCCAGAAAATCACATTGTATGATTTAAATAATTAATTTGCATTTTATTTCTGGATATAGTATTTGGTATCAATAAGCAGACTTAATATTTTGTACAAACCTTTGTTTGCAATTACAGAGGTCATACGTTTCCTGTAGTTCTTGACCCGGTTGCACACGCTACAGCAGGATTTTGGCCCACTCCTCCATACAGACCTTCTCCAGATCCTTCAGGTTTCGGGGCTGTCGCTGGGCAATACGGACTTTCAGCTCCCTCCAAAGATTTTCTATTGGGTTAGGTCTGGAGACTGGCTAGGCCACTCCAGGACCTGAGATGCTTCTTACGGAGACACTCCTTAGTTGCCCTGGCTGTTGTTCGGTCGTTGTCATGCTGGAAGACCCAGCCACGACCCATCTTCAATGCTCTTACTGAGGGAAGATCTTGTTGGCCAAGATCTCGCAATACATGGCCCCATCCATCCTCCCCTCAATACGGTGCAGTCCTGTCCCCTTTGCAGAAAAGCATCCCCAAAGAATGATGTTTCCACCTCCTGCTTCACGTTGGGATGGTGTTCTTGGGGTTGTACTCATCCTTCTTTTTCCTCCAACACGGCGAGTGGAGTTTAGACCAAAAAGCTCTATTTTTGTCTCATCAGACCACATGGCCTTCTCCCATTCCTCCTCTGATCATCCAGATGGTCATTTGGCAAACTTCAGACGGGCCTGGACATGCGCTGGCTTGAGCAGGGGGACCTTGCGTGCGCTGCAAGATTTTAATCCATGCGGCGTAGTGTGTTACTAATGGTTTTCTTTGAGACTGTGGTCCCAGCTCTCTTCAGGTCATTGACCAGTCCTGCCGTGTAGTTATGGGCTGATCCCTCACCTTCCTCATGATCATTGATGCCCCACGAGGTGAGATCTTGAATGGAGCCCCAGACTGAGGGGGATTGACCGTCATCTTGAACTTCTTCCATTTTCTAATAATTGCGCCAACAGTTGTTGCCTTCTCACCAAGCTGCTTGCCTATTGTCCTGTAGCCCATCCCAGCCTTGTGCAGGTCTACAATTTTAACCCTGATGTCCTTACACAGCTCTCTGGTCTTGGAGAGGTTGGAGTCTGTTTGATTGAGTGTGTGGACAGGTGTCTTTTATACAGGTAACGAGTTCAAACAGGTGCAGTTAATACAGGTAATGAGGAGGGCTGTGAAAAAACGAACAGGTCTGTGAGAGCCGGAATTCTTACTGGTTGGTAGGTGATCAAATACTTATGTCATGCAATAAAATGCAAATKAATTACTTAAAAATCATACACTGTGATTTTCTGGATTTTTGTTTTAGATTCCGTCTCTCACAGTTGAAGTGTACCTATGATACAAATGACAGACCTCTACATGCTTTGTAAGTAGGAAAACCTGCAAAATCGGCAGTGTATCAAATACTTGAACAAGTATCTGATACACTGCCGATTTTGCAGGTTCCAAGTATTTGATACACTGCCGATTTTGCAGGTTCATATATATATATATATAAAGCATACATTGAATATCCCTTTGAGCATGGTGAAGTTATTAATTACACTTTGGATCCAGTCACTAAAAAGACACAGCTGTTCTTCCTTACGCAGTTGCTGGCGAGGAAGGAAAACGCTCAGGGATTGCACCATGAGGCCAATGGTGACTAAAACAGTTACAGAGTTGAATGGCTGTGATAGGAGAAAACTGAAGGATGGATCAACAACAGTGTAGTTACTCCACAATAATAACCTAAATGTGTAACGACTCTCGTGGGTTGAAGAAGGAGACCAAGGTGCAGCGTGGTAGGTGTTCATGATTTTTAATAAAACTGAACACCGCAACAAAATAACAAAGTAGAAAACGAAAAGTTCTTTCAGGCAACAAAAACAGCTAAACAGAAAATAACTACCCACAAAACCCAAAATCACAACTTATATATGATCCCCAATCAGAGACGACGATAGACAGCTGCCGCTGATTGGGAACCACACATGGCAAAAACAAGAAGAAACAAGAAATAGAAAACATAGAATCTCCCACCCGAGTCACATCCTGACCTAACCAAACATAGAGAATAAATAAGGATCTCCAAGGTCAGGGCGTGACAAAATGACAGAGTCAAAGCACGTACAGAATAAAAATGTTCCAAAATATGCATCCTCTTTGCAACAAGGCACTAATAAAAAACTGCAAAATATTAGGCAAAGAAATGAACTTGATGCCCTGAGTCCAAAGCGTTGTGTTTGGGGCAAATCCAACATAACACATCAGAGTACCACTTTACATATTTTCAAGCATGGTGGTGGCTGCATCATGTTATGGGTATTCTTGTTTTCAGCAAAATAGTTTTTTGTTGATAAAAATAAATGGAATAGAGCTAAGTACAGGCAAAACCCTACAGAAAAAGCTGGTTCAGTCTGCTTTCCAACAGACACGGGGAGACAAAATTACCTTTCAGCGGGACTATAAGCTAAAACACAAGGTCCAATATACACTGGAGTTGCTTACCAAGAAGACATTGAATGTTCCAAAGAGGCCAAGTTAAATATTTTACTTAAAATCAGCTTGAAAATCTATGGCAAGATTTGAAAATGGCTGTCTAGCAATGATCAACACCCAATTTGACAGAGCTTGAATAATGTTTTTAAGAATAATGTGCTACTATTATACAATCCAGGTGTGCAAAGCTCTTAAAAGACTTACCCAGAAAGACTCTGTAATCACATTTTCAATAAATTARCAAACATTTCGAAAACCTGTTTCCCTTTGTCATTATGGGGTATTGTGTGTAGATGGGTGAGAAAATATATAAAAAATTGAATTCAAGCAGTAAAACAACAAAATGTGGGATTAATCTAGGGGTATGAATACTTTCTGAAGGCACTGTATCTGAAGCAGTGGGTTCCCACCTAAACCATTAAATTCAGAAAAACACTAACACAATTATTGAGAGGTCCAAAACCGCATTCCTTTCAATTTTAATGAATGGGTGCTATTTTGACCCACCAAAGTTACGCTATCTGCATTTTATGTATACTGAACAAAAATATAAATGCAACAATTTCAAAGATTTTACAGTTCATATAAGGAAAATYAGTCAATTGAAATAAATTCATTCGGCTGTAATTTATGGATTTCACATGACTTGACAGGGGTGCAGCCATAGGTGAGCCATGCAGGGCATAGGCCAACCCACTTGGCAGCCAGGCCCACCCAATCAGAATTAGTTTTTTTCCCCACAAAAGGGCTTTATTACAGACGGAAATACTCCTCACAAAGTTGGAAGCACAGAATCATTTAGAATGTCATTGTATGCTACAGAGTTAAGATTTCCATTCACTGGAACTAAGGGGCCTAGCTCGAACCATGAAAAGCAGCCCCAGATCATTATTCGTCCTCCACCAAACTTTACAGTTTGCACTATGCATTCGGGCAGGTAGCATTCTCCTGGCATCCGCCAAACTCAGATTCGTCCGTTGGACTGCCAGATGGTAAAGCATGAGTCATCACTCCAGAGAATCGCTCCAGAGTCCATGGTGGCGATCTTTACACCACTCCAGCCGACGCTTGGCATTGCGCATGGTGATGTTAGACTTGTGTGCGCTGCTTGGCCATGGAAGCCCATTTCATGAAGCTCCCGATGAACAGTTCTTGTGCTGAAGTTGCTTCCAGAGGTAGTTTGGAACTTGGTAGTGAGTGTTGTAACCGAAGACATGCAATTTTTTTATGTGCTAAGCGCTTCAGCACTCTGCGGGCCCGTTGTTGCTCCACTTCACAATAACAGCACTTACATTTGAACGGGGCAGCTCTAGCAGGGCAGAAATTTGACGAACTGACTTGTTGGAAAGGTGGCATCTATGATGTGTCACGCCCTGACCTTAGTATTCTTTGTTTTCTTTATTATTTTGGTTAGGTCAGGGTGTGACGAGGGTGGTATGTGTGTTTTTGTCTTGTCTAGGGTTTTTGTATGTCTAGGTGTGTGTGTCTAGTCTAGACATATGTAGGTCTATGGTGGCCTGGATTGGTTCCCAATCAGAGGCAGCTGTTTATCGTTGTCTCTGATTGGGGATCCTATTTAGGTTGCCATTTTCCGGTTTGGTTTGTGGGTTATTGTCTATGTTGATGTTGCATGTCTGCACTGCGTGTTTATAGCGGTCACGGTCGTTTGTTATTTTGTTAGTGTTCTTCGTGTTCAGTCGTCTTGTATTAAAATATGTATTCACATCACGCTGCGCTTTGGTCTCCTCACTACAACGAACGTGACAGACGGTGCTACGTTGAAAGACACTGAGCTCTTCAGTAAGGCCATTCTACTGCCAATATTTGTCTATGGAGATTGCATGGTTGTGTGCTTGATTTTATACAGCTGTCAGCAACGGGTGTGGCTGAAATAGCCCAATCCACTCATTTGAAGGGGGTGATCACATACTCTTGTGTATATTTAGTGTATCTACAGCACCAGTTTGATTGAATCCAGCTCTTGATTTGAAAACACAAGATGAATGCCTAGTCTAGCAGTACACAATAGACAGATCATATGCCAGATGAGCTACCATAGACACCGAGAAAGACTTTCCATTGGCTGCCGATAAGAGTTTGGAGATTGATGCATAGATTGATGTCATGGCTTCTTTTGATCTCTGACAAACACATGTTGCTCTGCTGTCTCCTCTGTGTTGGACTGCGCTGCTCTCTTCTTCTCAACATCTCCCTAACTCCCCTAGTGTTGCCCAGCTTTTGAGACTAATTTAGCATGACACAGGATATCTCAATATTTTTCTAAGGTGGGAATGAGAGAGAGTACAGCTGGGATTGAGAAGATAAAGCTCTTTGATATTGCGACAGACTACTGTCTTAATGCTCCTTGTTCTGTTTTATCTGGCCTTATCCCCTCTACTCCTCAGTGATCGATGATATGATCGTTTTGGGAAACATTGATATTTGCTAAAATGTTTATTTAAAAAAGACATGTTGTGTTATGTCTCATATCTTCTGATAAATAACTCGATACAAGAGGTAAAATAAGCTATACTTATGTTGTGGAGAGGACATTGATTGATTGATTCACTGATAAACTGACCAACTAATTAGATTAGTATTTTTGTTTGATTGACAGACGTAAACATGACCATGTCAATAATTGTACATGTACAGTGCCTATCATAAGTATTCACCTCCCTTGGATTCTGTCACATTTTGTTGCATTAAAAGTGGGAATAAAATGGATTTCATTGATTTTTGTTTTTGGTCATTGATCTACACAAAATACTCCATAATGTCAAAGTGAAAAGAAAATTGTAAGGTCCCTCAGTCGAATAGTGAATTTCAAGCACAGATTCAACAACAAAGACCATGGAGTTTTTCAAATGCCTCGGTAAGAACTGTTACGTTCTCTAAAGACAAACCTGAATGTCGTCGCTCAACAGAAAAGACAACTAACAAAGTTAACACCCACCATGGATGCCCACTAGATTTTCTTGAGAAAAGACAATCTAAAAGGATAAACTGACATGAACTGAGGATAGTGAGTAAGAAAGAACAAACTATGAATATAGACCAACTAAACAGGAGTAAACGCCAGATTCAGGCTTTGTTTGGCTACGAAAAGTGAAGGAGCTGTAACTCGCAACTCAGCTAATGTGAGGTGTAGCTCTCCCAACATCTCCTTTCCAAATGAAATCCGCATGTCATGGGCAAACCTATGCCGCCCCACTTATTGTGTAGTGTTTTCACTTTGAACGAAAACAAGGGGGTTGAGCCCTGAGATGCTTTGGGCTGACCTTCTGGGCAAGGTGTGTCTTTGCGCTAAATCAAATCAAATTGTATTTGTCACATGCGCAGAATACAAAAGGTGTAGACCTTACAGTGAAATGCTTACTTACAAGCCCTTAACCAACAATTCAGTTTTAAAGGAATAACAAACAAACAAATAATTAAAGAACAGCAGTAAATAAGTCAATGTGCAGAGGCACCGGTGTCGAAGTATTTGAGGTAATATGTACATGTAGGTAGAGTTATTAAAGTGACTATGCATAGATAATAACAGAGAGTAGCAGCAGTGTGTGGGGGGGAGGGGGGGGGTGCAATGCAAATAGTCTGGGTAGCAATTTGATTAGATGTTCAGCAGTCTTATGGCTTGGGGATGAATAGAAGCTGTTTAGAAGCCTCTTGGACTTAAGACAGGGCCTTCCTCTGACACTGCCTGGTATAGAGGTCCTGGATGGCAGGAAGCTTGGCCCCAGTGATGTATTGGGTCGTACGCACTACCCTTCGTGCCTTGTGGTCAGAGGCCGAGCAGTTGCCATAACAGGAAGTGATGCAACCCGTCAGGATGCTCTCGATGGTGCAGCTGTAAAACCTTTTGAGGATCTGAGGACCCATGCCAAATCTTTTCAGTCTCCTGAGGGGGAATAGGTTTTGTTGTGCCCTCTTCACGGCTGTCTTGGTGTGCTTGGACCATGTTAGTTTGTTGGTGATGTGGACGCCAAGGAACTTGAAGCTCTCATCCTGCTCCACTACAGCCCCGTTGATAAGAATGGGGGCGTGCTCGGTACTCCTTTTCTTGTAGTCCACAATCATCTCCTTTGTTTTGATCGCGTTGAGGGAGAGGTTGTTGTCCTTATACCACACGGTCAGTCTCTGACCTCCTCCCTATAGGCTGTCTCATCGTTGTCGGTGATCAGGACTACCACTGTTGTGTCATCTGCAAACTTACTGATGGTGTTGGAGTCATGCTTGGGTGAACAAGGAGTACAGGAGGGGACTGCGCACGCACCCCTGAATGGCCCCCGTGTTGAGGATCAGCGTGGCGGATGTGTTGTTACCTACCCTTAACACCTGGGGGCGGCCCGTCAGGAAGTCCAGAATCCAGTTGTAGAGGGAGGTGTTTAGTCCCAGGGTCCTTAGCTTAGTGATGAGCTTTGAGGGCACTATGGTGTTGAATGCTGAGCTGTAGTCAATGAATAGCATTCTCACATAGCTGTTCCTTTTGTCCAGGTGTGAAAGGGCAGTGTGGAGTGCAAAATAGATTACATCATTTGTGGATCTTTTGAGGCGGTATGCAAATTGGAGTGGGTCAAGGATTTCTGGGATAATGGTGTTGATGTGAGCCATGACCAGCCTTTCAAAGCATTTCATGGCTACAGACGTGAGTGCTACGGGTCGGTAGTCATTTAGTTAGGTTACCTTAGTGTTCTTGGGCACTCGAATGACCCTGCTGGAGAGGAAGTAAAAGTAACTTGCAACCTTATGTTACAGCCACCAGAAACAAACAGAGCAGACGAAGCCAACAAGCATCATTCTCTGTTCTTGGATCTGAATCAACTCGACCCCAAAAGAGAAAGATAAACGAGAATGACTGCTCATGAACTATCCATAAACCGGAAAAACATAGTTATGCATTTTGAAAGGTGGAAGAGTGACGCCAAAATGGCCACGTTCTCACAGTTCCGTTTTTAGCCTGCTAGCTACATTAGTTGCTAACCTTAGTGTGTTCAATGTTCAAGCTAGCTAACATCTTCCTTATTCTGACTGTTTTGCATTCAAATGAATCCAACGATAGCATCATGTAGCTACACTGCATAAACCCCACAAGATGCCCAATGCTTTATTTCAACTAGCTAATGTTAGCTAGCTAAAGCTAAATATGCAGATTGCTGACATGATAGTGTGTTTCATTTGTAGATAATGCTAACTACCTAGGTGGTTGCAGCATTTTCAGCTCAGGACCACTCCAAAAAATGAATCTAGCTATAAAATTCAGTACGGTAACACCACACAAACATATATTTCTCAGGGAGATACAGGTGGAGAAGGTCTGATTTCGAGGGAACCTGAGGCTGTAMAAGTTGTGGTTGTGCAAACCCCAACACAAGAAATTCTCACAACCAACAGAAAGAAAACCCAATACAAAACTTTTTGAAACATTTTCTATAATACTTATTCCCTCGGACGATCCAATCCAAAACAAAACTTACATCTACAATACGGCAAAACGTGCAGCCAAACCAAAATGTGCACCAGGTCTACTTACTGGCTAAACACAGAACACAAAAATCATATTGACTGCCCACCCTCGAAAGAACAAGTTATCCTTACCACGGACACGCCGAACTTCAAGGGAAAACTCCTGCAACATCAGACGCCAGTGAAAGGAGTCAGCGTTTTGTGGAACTAGTCTTTTGCAGGAATATGAGAGGATTGTGATCAGTATCGACAACTTGCGGAGTAGAAGCCGACACAAACCTCAATGAACTGAAGAGCCAGGATCAAAGCGAACGCTTCTTTCTCGATGGTGGAGTAGTGTTTTTGATAGGAGGCTAACTTCTTTGAAAAGTACCCCACAGGGTGCTCAATATCACTGTCTTGCTGTAGAAACATAGTACCTTCTCCTTAATTTCTGGCATGTGTACAAAGAAAATGGAGAACGGCCATCTGGAGCAGCAAGCACAGGTGCGGAGACCAAAATGGCCTTTGTCTTCTAAAACACAGCTTGACAGTCTGAGCTCCAACGAAAAGTGACTTTGGGACTGGTCAAATCCGTAAGCAGGAAACAGCCTGGGCAAAGTTCTTTCAAAATGCCTGTGCCATCTCCAAGAATCGGCACAGTTCCTGGCGAGAAGTTGGCACAAGAAGGTTATTGATGGCCTCCACTTTTGCCATGACTGGTCAACTTTTCCTTGGCCCACCACTTGGCCCACGTATTTCACTCTTTGACAGGTTAACTGTCAAGTTGGCAGATGCAAATAGTTCAAACAGGCTCCATAATGTCCTGAAGGTGTTCTGGCCAGGTGGCACTAAATACTACCACATTGTGATACGAAGAACCAGTTTTCTGCCCATCCCTGTCTTTGGGCACTGGGGAAAAAGACTGCTGAAAACTTAGTTTGAGGTGACTTATCTGGATAGTTTTTTGTGTAGGGATAATAAGTACTTGAGGTGCCTTACTTGTGAAGGTAGTTTTATGTGTCAACACAAATTCATCTGCGAGAACTGTGCTCATTAATGTAGGTAGGTAACTATTTCTTGAAGGCAAATCTTGAACTACTAGAGCAGTATGAGTGTCTTTAATTCTTGACCTCTTGAGAAGCACCCCACCAAAAAGACATGCTTGTTCCTTTGCGACAGTCTTTCGGCAATTTACGGAACTGTTCTCTCTATGGGGTGAGAGCCTGAAAAGCGAGCTTGCCCCAGAACAGGCAACAAAAGTGCGCCTTCGGGCCATTCGATCATACAGGACTTTCATTTTCGTTTGCATCTTTTCCATACTATCACTGGCAAACTCAAAAGGAGCGGTTCAATCTGTATTGAAAAGTSCCAACGTGCTCCAACAGACCTCTGACATAATGTCCAAACAAGCTCATTCGGACTAAAACAGACTGCTGAACATCCTCCAGTACTGCAAATAGCACTATGGCCACCCAAAGTGCTATTTGCTTATGCAACTTTCAAACTGATTTCACCAATCTTATAACACCTACATTGTTTGTCAGTGACAGAAACAGTACAACAAAAGTGTTGTTTGAACACATATCAAGCACAGTAGAGCTTCAGAGTAAGTGATAAGTGACTACTACAATACAGCAACTACTATAATCCTGGGGAAAAAGAAACCTGAATGTTGTCGCTCAACAGAAAAATGAACTAACAAATGAGTCACTTTGACAACTAAATAAAATCAGAATGGGTTTCAAATGGTGTCTGAAAGTTGGCAAAGCAATCAGCAAAGTGTCTTAAAAGACACCACCATGCAATGTTCCCTCATTTTTTGGGAGACTGAGCAGATTTCATGTCTTCTGAGCACAAATGCAAAAATTCTGTGCAACTTCCTGCGCGCTTTTACTGTGAACACTGAGGCTGTACCCGCTTTAAGTTACAGTTTTAACAGTGGCAATGTAGGCTACTGTGGCTATTTGATCATAACGTAGGCCACCCAGAGTGGCCTACCATCAAAAGCAATGGAGAAAATGCATCCCATAACATTTGAAACCCGATTCAGGAAACTAGGCATATKTCGCAAGTCACGACTTCACAGGAGAGACGTTTGAACGTTAAAACATTTTAATTTAAATCAAAATGCGATTTTTGGCAGAAATGCCTTTTTGAACATGTGAGCAGAAAAACTGAAGGGAGCAACCTTCCCACTAGCCATGATTGGCTGAGATAATGAGTGGGCTGGACATGCCGAGAGAGGAGAGAGGATTGGTCTGCCATATAGAGGG
Organism: Salvelinus sp. IW2-2015; assembly: GCF_002910315.2. Lineage (NCBI taxonomy): Eukaryota > Metazoa > Chordata > Actinopteri > Salmoniformes > Salmonidae > Salvelinus > Salvelinus sp. IW2-2015. The sequence continues at coordinate 1,928,037 of NC_036875.1, read as the reverse complement.
CTTCTGTCTATTTGAGCTCGTCAGTCTGTGTTGGTAATCCTATCGAACGCTGTTTTTTAAAAGATGTATTGTGTAGTGGAGCTGCATTAGTGTTGCTCTCCACTTTCTGGACGATCAAGTTTTGAAATCAGTGGAATTAGAGCATGATAGCTAAAGAGATGGATAAAACACCTGTCTCCGGATTACATCTCCAAACTAAGGGCAACTGTGGTATGGCAATCCAAACAGGGAGACGCGCCCATCATGCATGACAATGTAAACAGGTAAGATTATCGAGTGTTAGCTGTTAGCTACATAATTACCTCGACACCGGTGCCCCCCGCACATTGACTCTTATCTCTTACTTTTTTATTACCAGTGGTAACAACAACTAAGTGTCTTGGTTTTCATCCAGACTCTAACCTCAGTGGTGATCAACATGTGGAGCAGTCAGTGAGGAAGGCCTCAAAACGCCTGTTCTTGCCAGAAATGGCCTACCCACTGAAGATCTGGTCACAGTCTTTACTACACTGGTCAGGCCTTGTCTGGAATACAGTGGAGTGCGGTTAGTTGGATGCAGTAAAAAGCAGCAGGCCCAACTAGACAGGGTGCAGAGGACGGCCTTGAGGATCATCTCCAGAGGTGGAGCAGTCCAACCACAGCTCCCCTCACTGCAGAGCATGCGAGAGCAGGCAGCAGTGCACCTAGTGAAGGACATGCACACTCTTGACCATCCACTGATTGAACAGCTCCCTCCAAAAAGAGGTAATTGCACCACCAGGCTCCTGAGAAACAGCCACAAACTGTCCTGTATAACTGCCCATACCAACCGCCTGCGAAACACCACTCCACCCACTGCTGTCAGACTGTATAATAACTCTAGCTCTTAAATGATTCTCCCAAAAGTTCACTTTCCATCTCTCTAAGTGAGCATTTCTCATTTGCCAAGATAATCCATCCTCCTGACAGGTGTGGCATATCAAGAAGGTGATTAAACAGCATGATCACAATGCCACAGATTTCTCAAGTTTTGAGGGAGCGTGCAATTGGCATGCTGACTGATGGAATGTCTACCAGAGCTGTTGCAAGAGATTTGAAAGTTAATTTCTCTACCATGAGCTGCCTCCTCCAATGTCGTTTTGCAGATCACGTGGGGGGGCACACGTGACACCGGCACATTTTGGAATTCTAACACCTTAAAACATTGTGTTTGAGCTATTCCTTCTGCATCCATTGTACAATTAGTCTGTGTGGTTAACGGGGGCTGAGCTGAAGAGGTGTTTGTGAGACAAGGGTGGATCCCAAAGGTTTCCGGTCCGGGTCTTTTTACAAAAAGATGTYTGCTATCTATGAAAAGCTGAGACTCTCACAAACATGCACGATTTGCTGTATGACGCTCACAAGCTACACATGAGCCATTAGAAGGGGTTCTTCTATATAGAAGAGCATTGGAAATCCCAGGATTTAGTGTCTATAATACTGTATTAAGCTGGTTGGATATTCATCTCTGAGCAAACAATTTCTGTACTTACAGCATTCATATTAATTCATTTTTGTCAGGTTTTTGCTTTGGATTACCTTTATTTTTTGTATTGACGTTTGTGACTACATTTCCCATTTAAATTTGATATATCATTTCCGAGATTGTTTTTTTGTACATTTTCTAAAAGTACATACTCAGAGTTTAAAAATTATATATCATACACTGCAGTTGGGGGAAACATGCTTATTTAACCTCTAATTCCTCCCAAACCCGGATCCGGGAGCACCCCCCACAGTAAAAAAGCTGACTAGCATAGCCTAGCATAGCGTCACAAGTAAATACTAGCATCTAAATATCATTAAATCACAAGTCCAAGACACCAGATGAAAGATACACATCTTGTGAATCCAGCCATCATTTCTGATTTTTAAAATGTTTTACAGGGAAGACACATATGTAAATTGTGCTAAGCTATTAGCTAACCACGTTAGCAAAAGACACCACTTTTTTTACTCCACCAGTTTTTTACTCCATCAGTAGCCATCACTAATTCGACCAAATAAAGATATAAATAGCCACTAACCAAGAAACAACTTCATAAGAGACAGTCTGATAACATATTTATTGTATAGCATATGTTTTTTTAGAAAAATTTGCATATTTCAGGTATAAATCACAGTTCTATATTGCAGCTGCAATCTGAAATAGTGCCGAAGCTGCCAGAATGATTACAGAGACCAACGTCAAATACCTAATTACTCATCTTAAAACATTTCTGAAAAATACACAGCGTACAGCAAATGAAAGCCCAACATCTTGTGAATCCAGCCAATATGTCAGATTTTTTAAGTGTTTTACAGCGAAAACACAATATAGCATTATATTAGCTTAGCACAATAGCCAGAAACACAAGCAATTTACCAGCAGCACAGGTTAGCGATCGTAACAATACAGCAAAAGATATATAATTTTTTACTAACCTTGATATACTTCGTCAGATGACAGTCCTGTAACATCATATTACACAATGCATATAGGTTTTGTTCGAAAATGTGCATATTTAGCAGCACAAATCGTGGTTATACAATGTGATCAGTGGCAACAGGTCATGCATTCTGCCCGGCGCCATCTTGGAAAGGCACCTAAGTTTACGATTATTTATYGATTAGATTGACTAAAAAATACATGTTGGACAGCAAATGAAAGATGCATTAGTTATTAATGCAACCGCTGAGTTAGATTTTTAAAATGAACGTTACTAGACATACAGTGTGCGTTACAGCCAGACTAGTGCCGCAATAATGGCGGACAAATCTGTTTAAATTTTTCCACATAAATACGGAATAACATCATAAATAGCTCTTACTTTTGGACGAGCTTCCATCAGAATCTTGAGCAAGGTGTCCTTTGTCCAAAAGAATCGTTGCTTGGTTGTAAAACGTCGTCTTCAACTTCGGAATTAGCAGCTAACAATAGCTATGTGGCCACAACATGCCCAAATCCTCAAAACGCAATACTAAGGAAATTCCGAAAATAGCAAAATACTCGCATAAATTGATATAACTCGGTTTAAAATAACTTCGTTATGATGTTTCTAACACCTATATCGAATTAAATTACAGACGGATATAGCTAAGGCCGATAACTGAGCGTTTCAAAATGCCATCCTGAGATCTTGCTTTGCGCAATGACGAACGACGAAAAGAGAGCTCCCTTCGTTCCTTGGCCTTTTATAAGCTCTGAGAACTACGTAGACACTCCATTCCACTTCTCATTGGTTACTGACATCCAGGGGAAGGCGGGTGCAGTTCATGTCGACCCATAGGATACATACAGAGCTTTAAACTGATCTGAGAACAGAGCCTAGTTTTCAGACCTTCGCAGTTCCTGTCATGAATTTCGCTGCAGAAAGAGTTCTGGTTCACCCACAGACATAATTCAAACGGTTTTAGAAACTAGAGATTGTTTTCTATCCAATAGTAATAATAATATGCATATTGTACGAGCAAGAATTGAGTACGAGGCCGTTTAATTTGGGAACGATAAATGTCCAAGTTGAAACAGCACCCCCTGTAGTGTCAAGAGGTTAAAATGTGATAAACGTGTTATTCCACCTTGTAGACAAGTACCAGAAAACCCCCTTAAGTTTTTCATACTTACTCAAGAGCTCTTTTTTGAGTACGCCCATTCAGCATTGTTCATACCCTTTTAAGCTTTAGTTCGACGCATCTCTTTAAGTATTCACGTCAGGCCATGTGCTAAACTGAGTGATTAAGGTAGTGTAGGAAACAAGTGGTTGAAGTAGTAACCTAAAAGAAGGTACATCTCCAGGTAAAAATACACTTTATCTAGTCCTTGACCTATATCCTAACATGTTGCTCTTCACATTGTTTCTGGTAAATACACTATATATATATCAAACTATACACTATATATATATAACAACAACAACAAAAAAGATGTGAAGATGGGCCAATAGACAGGGCCGCCTTGTTTCTTGTTTAGCTCCTAAGCAACTTTGTAGTATTATTTTTAAATGTTCTTTCTCACGTTATTAGCCCACAACATTTGGTGTTATTATATACAGCCGGAAATAACTTTGGGATATCAAAGAGGCAGTAACTCACCAGCATTTCGACCAGGAATACGACTTTCCTAAATTGGAACCTTTGATTGTACGTTCCAAGGCGATTGAACTTATCCCAGAGGCTGCTCCAAGACGCCGCCGGCGGAGAAGACGTATTCGGAGTGGACTTTTAGTCCGACTCAGGAGGCRTGCACACCATCCACCGCTTCCGAGTATATTACTCGTTTATGTTCAGTCCCTGGACAATAAAGTTGACGAGCTCAGGGCGAGGAAGATCCTTCCAGAGAGGCCTCAGGGACAGTAACATGCTCTGTTTCACAGAATCATGGCTCTCTCCAGAAATACTGTCCCCATCCATACAGCCAGCAGGGTTTTCAATACATTGTGCGGATAGGGATAATGAACTCTCTGGGAAGAAGAAAGGCAGAGGTGTATGTTTCATGATTAACTACCCATGGTGTGATTGTGGTAACGTACAGAAACTCAAGTCCTTTTGTTCAGCCGACCTAGAATACCTTGTGCAAACTGGAAACTTAATATCCTGAGGACGCATTTATTATAGCTGGGGACTTTAATAAAGTAAATCTGAGAAAAACGCTACCAAAATTCTATCAACACATTGCCTGCAGTACTCTCACTTCAAAAACTTCAAAAACACTCAACCGTTGTTACTCTCTGTTCCGGGATGGCTGCAAGGTCCTCCCCCGACCTCCCTTCGGCAAATCAGATCACGACTACATTTTGCCCCTCCCTTCCCATAGGCAGGAAGTACCCGTGCTAAGGTCTATTCAATGCTAGTCAAGACTGTTTTGATCTCGAGGACTGCGACATGTTCCCGGGTTGCCTCTGAGAATAACATGAACGTATACACTGACACGGTGACTTCAGTGTATAGGGGATGCTGTTCACACTGTGACGATTAAAACCTGACCAAAAACCGTAGATAGATGGCAGCATTGAAAGCCTGAACCACTGCATTTAACCACGGCAAGGTGACTGGGAATATGATTGAATACAAACAGTCTAATTATGCCCCCTGCAAGGCAATCAAACAGCCAAAATGTCAGCCAGTCAAAAGTTTGGACACAGCTACTCATTCCAGGGTTTTTCTTTATTTTCACTACTTTCTGCATTGTAAAATAATGGTGAAGACATCACATCTATGAAATAACACATATGGAATCATGTAGCAATCCAAAAAATGTTAAACAAATAAAAAAATAATTCAAATTTTAGATTCTTAAAAGTAGCTACCCTTTGCCTTGATAAAAGCTTTGCACACTCTTCACATTCTCTCAACCAGCTTCATGAGGTAGTCAACAGGAATGCATTTCAATTAATAGGTGTGCCTTAAGATAATTTGTGGAATTTCTTTCCTTCTTAATGCTTTCTCCGCAGAGGAGTTACATGGAATATTGTCAAAAAGCCATACCACCCTCTCAGGCCCTAGAGCTTGAGAAGGGAGATATGGAGATTTGAAAGAAGAGTGAGTTTTTGTTTTTGTCAATGTACTATTTTTATTTGGGTGGATTAAGTTAGTTTCGTTATCACGTACGGATTTTATTTTTTACATTGTTTTGGTTTTTCAACCCGTCCAGTTGGTGGCGGCTATACATATTTTGGGGTTGTAGTCTGCCATAAAACCCACGCTGCTTTTTTGAAAGATATCACGTAGCAGAAATGCAAAAGTGTTGCTCTCCACTTTCTGGAGGACCGAGTTTTGAAATCAGTGGAATGCTGATTGGAATTAGAGTATGATAGCTAAGGAGATGGAGACAATTCTGGTGTTTGATTGCAAATATGCAGAGGGAGTCAAAAAGAGAACACTGAAGGGATTGTATAAAACACCTGTCTCCGGATTACATCTTCAAACTAAGGGCAACCCTGGCATCCGTCACAGAGAGGGAGAAGCGTCCATCCAGGTATACGGGTAAGATAGTCTATCTAGCTACATTTTCAGATATTATACCTTTTAATTTAATCAGGTATTCATTTTCATTTCAAGTTAAAGGTTACTGTCAGCTAGCTGGCTATCGTTAGCTGGCTGGCTCGCTAGCTAATGTTACGTGTATGATCTGTGTAGTAATATTATTTGTATCTCAGAGCCATTTGCATTGCTAGTTATAGCTTAATATTAGCTAGCTAGCTAACATTGAACCTGGTTGGTTAGATACATGCAGGGTAGTAATGTTATGAGTTGGGATTATGGTTCATTGTTTAGCTAGCTAACTAAATGTCTAAACAAAAGACTACACTATGCAAGTAAACATTTCAGTACATCTTCTGTATCCTGTGCATGTGACAAATAAACATCGATTTTATTTGATATAGTATGTGTTTACCAGAAAGGGGAATGTGAAAAACATGACCTGCACAAATGTSAAATTAGGATATAACATTAGGCCAATCTCCTTAAAGAGATGGGTGAGGCTAAGGCTTTAGAGGGTGTGAACGATGCTGAATGGGTGTGAAAGTAGAGCTCTCCAGTAGGTTTACCAAAACATTTTAGCAACCAGGAAACTATTCTAATTTTATCAAACAGGAAATGGCGTAGCAATTTCTCTATAGTACATCTAAGTAAAAGGTCTTCTGTTATTTGCGTTTCTTCTGCTCAGTTTTCTTGGGAAGTTGTGTCATTTCGCTCCAGTTCACACTGACAGTGTACCATCACTATCAGAAAACCCTGCAATGTCTGGTTCAATGGCAATGTCCTAGTTACCCACGTCAAGGATTTGATCATCATCTGATTCATTTTCAGTCTGAGAGTCAGCTCATCTTCCTCCAGAAAGAAGTAAATCACAACATTCTCAACAATCTCAACAATCAAGGCTAGCCAGGAAGAATCCTTTGTTAAACCTAGCTCGTAATAATGTATTTTTCATTCATATTTACAGATCACCTACGAGTTTGTTATTGAGGCACATGAAAGTACACATGTTTAATAAGGTTTTACGGACACTTGAGAGATCCAGACACATTTGTCAATAAAACAGATGAATGCAACTGTTTATGTCAAATTGTTTTGTGTTCTACTTGTAGCCCTGGTTGTACTGAAAACTTAATTGTGAGGCTAAATATAGGGGTTGGACATGCAGATAAATGAAAGTCAAATAAATGAAATGTCGATTTTTGCTGGAGTCTCGAGTCTGATCGGGTTAATCCCACTTTAACACAATAACATGTTAAGAAATCCAAGGGGGGGTGAAAATTTATGATAGGCACTGTAAAGGTCGGAGTCAGTAGTAACATATGAATATGATGCAATATCATCTTCTCCATATCTCCCTTCTAACAGCTGTGTCTCCTCTCCATCACTCCATGTGTCACACTGATGTTGTTCCCTGTGTTAGTGGGGACCCTGGGTGAATGCTTGCATGAGAATCTCAACGCAACAAGGCTCAAGTGATCACTTCCCGTCTATGTTACAGAACCAACATCCACTCTAAGCACAAGAGTTCAACGATTATGCAAGATAAGACACTCAGGTTGTGTTTACACAGGCAGTCCAAATCGGATCTTTTGCCCAATTATTGACTCGAGCTGATCTGATTGGTCAATAGACCATTTAGTGGAAAAATATCAGAATTGGTCTGCCTGTGTAAACACAGCCTTACATACACTTACCCTGGCAAGACGGTTGGTTTCAATGGATGGTTAACTATTCATTATAGACATCCTGCAAACCTAGTTGGAGTCCCATGGTGTTTGTGAGTGTGTCATTTCCAATGTCCTATACATCTGGCGGAGCGGAGCCCCTTAGTGTGTCTGTGTCCTTTACCTGTGGCGGTGCCCCGTGGTTGAGGCTTTCCTGTGAGGAGAAGTGGCTGTGACTACGTCGGCGCGACGGCAGACGCTGGTACTGGCGCTGGTACTCTTCCTCTTCCTCCGAGTCCTCCAGGCCATACAGTTGTCCGCTGCTGCGGAGGTGCCCGTTGTTGGCACTGCCACCCGAAGACTGGCTCATCCTGGACAAGGATCGTGCCCGCATCATCCAGTTCTCTGGGTATGGCACCTCGTCTGACCGGATAGAGAGGTCATAGACGGGGGGGCCTACGGAATCCATGTTCGTGTGGGAAAGAGCAAGAGATGTTGTACCTAGTGTAATAACGTGTACCTTTTGGGTGATCAGTTATATTCTACTTCTAGCAGAGTGCATTCTTGCCAGAGTGCATTCTTGGTTCAAATAGTATTGGAGTACTGGAATATCATATTGAGTGCCAGATAGGTTGGATTTGCACTTTTGGGACAAGTCCATTTTGCTCCAGGAAAACTCAATCAAGCACAGCAAGGGTTGCAAAGCTACCAGTAATTTCTCAAAGTAATCTATGGCAATCTATTGTAACTTTGGTAATTTGCACTTGAATAACTTTAAAAAAATGTATTTATATATAGTATTCATTTTTTATATCTATGTTCATATTGTCCATGAGTTTTGGTTCAAGAGAAAATAGCCTAATTAATTAAAAAATCATCTAATAAACAATGGCATTGTTTTCAACGAGATGCATCTCTTCAATTTATTGACTTTTTTCACAACTGCCACCAGTTTGCCGCCAAAACATTTACAACAAAAACATATTGAAGTTGTAAAAAAAAAAAWTCATGCTGAAACCATAATATTAAACACCAATGGTGTTCACTAAATTGATGGTATATATTTAGGATAATGTTTTACAGCTTTGTCATTCTATTTTTTTATTTAAAAATCATCAAATTGTATGATTTTATATATTTTACGTGGCCACACAGAGGGCCAGARATAATCAGACGTGATAATCTGAAGTACCCGAAAATACCACTAGATGTCATCTGTTAAAATGAATTTTAAAAACTTGAACGTTATCAAAGTCCTGGTAGTGTAATGGTAAACTTAAAAAGTTACAGTAATATACCCTCCCTTTGCAACCCTAAGAACAGCTAAGGCATTTAGGCTTGACCCTTGGCTACATTGTATGTATGTACTTTGTGTCCTAATATCAATGAGCACATGCATTAATATATACAATAGAATAAGAATATGTTTATGTTAGTGGTGTAGTCCTCACCGAAGCGGGCCGGCTTGTCCAGCAGACTCATCCGGCGGCTGTGGAGGACCTCCGTGTTGAACTCGGGGTCTCTCTCACCCTGCTCCTCCAGGATCTGCTGGAACATGCAGGCCATGTCGGCCTCGGCTGTCAGGGACTCCCGTGTGCCGCCCTCCAGACTGCTCTGTGGACTCTGGAGACATCACCACCACCATGTCAGTACTTCTCTAGGCAAGATTATTTTAGAAAACATTTGTTTTTCACTAATGTTTGTCATCGTGCCATTGTGGTGTTTTGAGCCCGGCTGTGATAATTCTACCAGAGTTCTACCAGAGTTTCACTGCGATTCTGCTAGTGGCATGCGTCTATCAAAAATGATGCAGTGACCAAAGACTATCAGGGGGATTTTCTGGCTGAATTGTTGGGAAATCCATTTCGAAGACAGCTGTGAAGTGATGTATTAACCTAATGTTAGCTAGCCTAGCTGGGTAAATTAGTTAGCTAACTTAACATCCTGTATTAAACTCTGAAAGCCATCAGCTAAATCAAATAGCTATCTTTTGTTATACACAGTCAATCAATTTAGCTTATGCCATGATACTGGTAACTTAGTCATTGCTAGCCTGTTAGCTACCTTCAGCAGAGTAAACATGTTTGTTTGTTCGTTCTATCTTTGACTGACATTAGCTAAYGTAAGATAGCTAATGTTACTCTTATTTGGTATCTCAATTTGGTTGCCAACTATTCCACCCTTGTTTGGAAAACACTCAATTACAAAAAAKAATATTTTTTTGATATAGCTAACTCACTCTGTGTGTTGGTAGCGATGATGAATGTGTTTAAATCATCTATGGTTGGTTCTCAGCCAGTCTCAGCTGGCTAGCAATCTTGCTGCTAATTTAGTGACGCTAGTTAGCTAACAGCAAGCTGCCAATATTGAAATGTCCATGTTAGATATGCTTAGCTAGCCAGTCTAATAGAAATCAATACAATTAGTGGGGTGGCTAAATTGTGTATGGTTCTGTACTCTGTTGTAGGTGGTACAGAATCTAATTCCACCAAAATGCGCTTCTAACCCCTAGCTCTGCACAAGGTTAAGGTAAGTTAGAGAAAATATTTATAAGCTAACGGCTAAAATAGCTGAATTTACAGTACGCATGGTATAAACAGAAATTGGGTAGTGTTTGTATGGTTTGTGTTTGTTATGGGGTAAAAGGTGGTCAGAGGTAGCCTGAGACCTTCCAGACCATGTAATCAATTTAGTCTACCCCTCTTCTCTTTTTTACCTTTTCTTTTTGTAAAAATCACGTTATCTGGAGTCATTCCACAGTGCCCTGCTAAAAAATACCCCAAAGCGGGGGCATTTTGGGAACACGAGCATGAGGGAGCGGACACACCTTGCAGTTATCAAGGGGCACTGAAAGGTATAAAATGAAGACTACAATAGTAATGTCACAACCACCTCATTCTTCTGTCTGCAGATTCTCAAAACACAGCACAAAGACATGTCTACAAAATTCCCCTGCAAAGGGCTACTATTGCCAAGAATGATCTGTCAAAGTAAATGGGCTGGGGGAGGTTTACAGAGAGTACTTTGAGATGAGGAAGGGGTTTTGGTTGTGCAGGGTTGTGCTTAGACAGTAAATGGGTTGTTGTGTCTTCATACTGTGTAAGAACTGCCTTTCTAAGACCTTCCTTAGCCCCCGCCCCAGCCCATTCACTTTGATGACTGATCTTTCCTGTCAAAAGCAGCTCCCAATGTCTCCTCATTATCCTTAAACAATAAGATAGTCGGTCCCATTCGGTTGACACCTTTACCAACAAAAGTGTTTTGCTCTATGTCCCTTCCACAAAAAGAGTAAARTGCTAAAACCACAACCATGTCTTTCYAGGACTCGTRCAGTACCAGCACATTTTCTGCAAGAGGTCTAAACAGTTGGTGGTTAAGAAGCCCAACACCACTTTCGTCAGTCTTATACAGCTGGCCGTTCACTGCAGAMAGGACAAGCCCATCGCCATAAGCCCAAAGAGTCCAGCCCACCATGCCGAACACAATTGCCAGTGTACCGAAGCCGGATAAAGGACTTTGGCTGTGTTTACACAGGCAGCCCAATTCTGATATTTTTTCCCCTAATTGGTCTTTTGACCAATCAGTAGGGCTGTCCCCAACAAAAATAAATCTTGGTTGACCGAGAGTCGTCTTATTTTGATTGGTCAACAATTATTAAACATGTATTTTTCCACATATGTTATGAAATAAATCAAATATACTGTATGTAGGCTACTTTGCCTGATACTTTAAGCACTGCAATTATAAATAAAGACACAAATTACTAAAGAGGGAGCCAGAGATCATTATAACCTAACCAGAAGAAATAAATCTGTTCCCGACCCCCCCTCCCACTGCCAGATGCTGCTGGCCTTCACAGATTCTGCCATTAAGAGAAGTTAAATCGACATACATTTCATTCTGAGATTTATGGTATTACCGGCTTAGTACACAAGGGGGTGCCAAAAAACTAAAAATACCTTTGGGCATCTGTTTACAGAATGCTAACCAAATTAGAACAAGTAATATAGAATTTCAATGGAGGCTGCTAGCTAAATATGCTAATGAGCGCAAACGAAAATAAACTATTTACAAAGACAGGTAATCTAGCGCATACAGTTGGACATATATAGGTAAGAGTTACCGAATGTCATTTTTGMTGAATTTGGACATTGACAAGCGAATGTAAACGAAAGACATTGTGCAAATTAASAAAGTTTTGAAGCACGCTTGTCTGCTCTGAAATAGCATGTGTACACTCTGTGTCTGTCTGGAGTCCCTAGGGAAATGGGCCTGCCTGCTCTGCTTCAAGTAGATGGGGGAGGAGTAGACAGGCTGAGAAAGGAGAGGAGAAAAAAAGGCAAGCAAATCAAAAGATGTCAGTGGCAGCTGTACAGATAACTAATTCAAAAGGCTTTGACTTCTCAAACACAGCAGAAAGCTTACACAATATGATGCCCCGTCACCTTATTCAGTCAGTAAATTACTTAGATAACTAGCAAGTTAGACTTAGGAGTTGTGTTAATGCATAATTCTTCATTTTTCACACARGAAAAAAATTAAAACGCGTAAGAAATCCATTACTGCGCTTTGTAAACGCTGACCTAAAATGCTTCTTATTGTAATTTCTGCTCTGCATCAGACTAACTTTGTGCATCTGCATTTCTCCCCACTTGGATGAGAATTCACGAATGGGCATTCTATCAGCAGACAGCGTGTAGCYTTTTTCTCTTGTACTTGGTAGGCCTMCTTTTTKCCCTCRGTGTAGCCAGCCTACTTTTCTCTGGTAAAATTCCAGATGAACTTTAAACAAAATATTAGGACATGCAGCTGGCTACATTACTTCTATGATAAACAGAAATATGATGGCCATGCTTTGTTTTTGCAAGCTCAATTAGGCTACATGTGTGGCTGCCAGCCAAATAGCTTTGCACTTCTGTTGTCATTTAATGAAAATGAAGTTATTTTCTGCCGAATGTGTTGCACTAATATATTTTCTGTGAAGGAACACTATGGTTGCACAATCACTCTATTGAAGCAAAAAAAACACGGCTGACTTTCAATATAAAACATGTCCCCTGTCAATACACAGCTGGACTCACCCGCTCCCGCTTTCACCCTTTGTGCTATTTACAAACATATGACTGGTTCAATTGTTCTGGGGAATTATGGTAAGCTTCATAATGTAAAATAATGTGACAGGTGAAATGAAGAATGTGATCTGCTTTATCTCCTAATGTATTGCACAAGTTGACACCAGGTATTTACTTAAAAAGTAGCTACAAATACAACAACATATTGAAAAACTTCAAATCAAATATTTTCATGTTATTGAAAAACCATCCCCTGGCTATTTCAAATACCCAGGTATATAGGCCCTGAAAATTGTCAGACTCCAGCCACCCTAGTCATAGACTGTTCTCTCTGCTACCACACGGCAAGCGGTACCGGAGCGCTAAGTCTAGGTCCAAGAGACTTCTAAACAGCTTCTACCCCCAAGCCTCCTGAACATCTAGTCAAATGGCTACCCAGACTATTCACATTGCCCCCTCCCCTCTCCACACCACTGCCACTCTCTGTTGTCATCTATGCATAATCACTTTAATTAACTCTACCTACATGTACATACTACCTCAACTAACCGGTACCCCCGTACATTGATTCTGTACCAGCACTCCCCTGTATATATTCTTATTTTTTACTGCTCCTCTTTAATTACTTGTTACTTTTATCTCTTGTTCTTATCCGTATTTTTTTAAACTGCATTGTCGGTTAGGGGCTCATAAGTAAGTATTTCACTGTAAGGTCTACACCGGTTGTATTCGGCGCATGTGACTAATAACATTTGATTTGATATATACGGTACACCGCCCAAGCCTATTAACAACAGTGACAATAACTAATTGACAATAAACTAGAGCAGTAGGGATATTGTACCTTCTTACAATCCCATGTATTTACAAAGTGCGGACCTGTTGCTCACAAAAATGCCATGTTAGCCCTAGCACGTTTAGATAGGTCTGGAGATATTTTGAGCCTCCCCTAGGGTATCTGGCTGGTACAATGTGATTGTTTTATTGAATCAAATGTGTTCCAGACTTGATAGCGCAACTCCACATYCACAGTTAAGAATTATTGTCCACTTTGAAAGCAAAACCAGGGGAACCATGCTGACTAGACTGCATGAATAAAACAATAGATATAGAAATATGGCCAATTTTAATATAGTTACTGGATTAAAGTGAATGCCAAGAAAGACACTACTGTGTGTGTGTGTGTTTGGTTTTATTATCCTTGTGGGGACCAGAAGCCCTCACAAGGATAGTAAAACAAGTCAAATTCAGACAAGTGGGGACAAAAAAAGGCTATTTTAGGCATAGGGATTAGGTTTAGGGTTACAATTAGTGTTAGKGTTAGGGAAAATAGGATTTTTAATGGGAATCAATTGTTTGGTCCCCACAAGGATAGTAAAACAAACATGTGTGTCTGTGTGTGTATTTACGTATGCATGGTGTGGTTGTATGGGTGTACCTTTTCATTTTTACAAGCAAGGGCTAAGAGAGAGTCTAAGGGAGACAGAGGACTTTCTCTTCCAGACAGTACCTGACAGGATTCTTGTCGAGACAGAGAGTGGGTGGAGTAGTTAAGGTCCAGACCGAAATCGACGGGGTGCACAGTGAGCAGTCGTTTGGTCGTTTTCATCTTCAGGAGAGTAGAGATAAAGACATCATCACACATAGAACCAGGAGAGCGGAGAGGAGACGGGGAGGACACCAAAGATGGGTGAAGGCGGTGAGAAGTGGCAACTCTCCACTAATAAGAACTACTGAGACACACTCCCTCAAGAGCTCTGGAGGGGACCAGAGCTCTTGAGGGAGCTCAAGATAGAGAACCTTATACCTGGAATACAACCTTTCCTCTTAATGTATACCCTRGTGGGGTTAGCATTGGTCCAATAAGCATTACCATGCTGACATGTTCTTTCAGGAAGATTATCCTTTTACTGAATGTGACAACAGATGTTTGTACTTCTTTCCAATACTGTATGAGTCAATAAGGAATGCACATGTGGCTCAGTTGGTAGAACACAGCACTTGCAATGCCAAGGACATGGGTTTGATAAAAGTGTTTGCTAAATGACGGATATTATGCAGGCCATGCAAATGCATCATTCCCATGGCTTTGGGTGGGCTGCCATGCGTTGAATGACAATGAAGGATGACGTTCCCTGAGTAAATATCACTATATGATGGAAATGTCACCATAAGTTTGTTGCCGTGGTCATTTATGGGAGATGGTGTCACATTTTCTTTTTTGGAATAACAAAGGATCACCATATGCTAAACTGAGGCTCTTGAAGGTGGGATTTGATTTGTTTCAGAAATTAACAGTACTTAAGCAGAAAAAAGCATTGCACCCAACTACACTGGCTCATGTCTCCCTGAGTCATTCAAATTACTTGTTCTGCTTACACCACTTGAGGGTGCTCTCCCTCTCTATCTTTCCCAAGGTAACCAAAGCAGGAAATGCTGGTAAGATCATGCTAAAGTTGTGGTCATAAACATGAAAACAGAAGTATTCACTATCACTTCAATTGCAACAACAAAATTAGGTTTAAATCATAGGCTACATGGATATGGACTAGCAAGTGTCTTCACTGACATTTTCAACCTTTCCCTGTCCGAGTCTGTAATACCAATATGTTTTAAGCAGACCACCATATTGCCTGTGCCCAAGAACACTAAGGTAACCTGCCTAAATGACTACCGACCCGTAGCACTCAAGTCTGTCGCCATGCAGTGCTTTGAAATGCTGGTCATGGCTCACATCAACACCATCATCCCAGAAACCCTAGACCCACTCCAATTTGCATACCGCCCCAACAGATCCACAGATGATGCCGTCTCTATTGCACTCCACACTGCCCTTTCCCACCTGGATAGAAGGAACACCTATGTGAGAATGCTATTCATTGACTACAGCTCAGCGTTCAACACCATAGTGCCCTCAAAGCTCATCAATAAGCTAAGGACCCTGGGACTAAACACTTCACTCTGCAACTGGATCCTGAACTTCCTGACGGCTGCCACCAGGTGGTAAGGGTAGGTAGCAATACATCCGCCACGCTGATCCTCAACACAGGGGCCCCTCAGGGGGGCGTGCTCAGCCCCCTCCTGTACTCCTTGTTCACTCATGACTGCACGGCCAGGCACGACTCCAACACCATCATTCATTTTAGCAGTCAGACGTCTTTGTCTTGTCTAACCTCAATTTCAACATACTCTCCTGCAACCCGCCTCACCCAATGTGGTATGGATCTGCTATTTTTTATACTTTAGAACGGGAACCCCCAACAGAAGCTAGCCAGCTAACTAGCTACTTGTCAGTTAGCCACTGCTAGCGGTCATCAGCTAACCTCAGCCCGGACAACTCCTGTCAGTCTGCACAGCGCGATTCAACCCAGAGCATATCGGACTGCTTTTTCTTAACCACATCTCCACACCTCTGGATTCCTAYCGCAAGCTCTGAACCTTTTCACCTGGATCATCGCAGCTAGCTAGCTACTCCTGGCTAACGTCTCTGTCCCGAAGCAAGCACCAGTTAGCTTGGAGCTAGCCTCGTGCTAGGCCCATCTCCCAGCTAGCTGAAGAGGTCCATCAGCCAATTTCTTGGGCTACAATACCTATTTTGCCAATTGGCCTGGACCCTTTTACTKCCTACACGAAGCCCTGCCGATCCATTACAACTGGTCTGCCGACGTAACCGTCCGAGGGGGCTTCAACAGACTCTTCTGTCACGACGTCCCCTAGGCCCGGCCCGCTAGCTGTCTGAATCGCCGTGTCTCCAGCTCGCCTAGCTACTCACTGGACCCTATGATCACTCGGCTATGCATGCCTCTCCCTAATGTCAACATGCCTTGTCCATTGCTGTTTTGGTTAGTGATTATTATTATTTCACTGTAGAGCCTCCAGCCCTGCTCAATATGCCTCAGGTAGACCTTTTGTTCCACCTCCCACACATGTGGGGATCTCACCTGGTTTAAACGGTGTCTTTAGAGACAAAACCTCTCTCATCGTCACTCAATGCCTAGGTTTACCTCCACTGTATTCACATCCTACCAGACCCTTATTTGTACATTATGCCTTGTATCTATTCCTCCACGCCCAGAAACCTGCTCCTTTTACTCTCTGTTCCGAACGCACTAGACGACCAGTTCTTATAGCCTATCACCGTACCCTTATCCTACTCCTCCTCTGTTCCTTTGGTGATGTAGAGGTTAATCCAGGCCCTGCAGCGCCTAGCTCCACTCCCATTCCCCAGGCACTCTCATTTGTTGACTTCTGTAATCGTAAAAGCCTTGGTTTCATGCATGTTAACATTAGAAGCCTCCTACCTAAATGTGTTTTATTCTCACTGCTTTTGCACACTCTGCCAACCCGGATGTCCTAGCCGTGTCTGAATCCTGGTTCAGGAAGGCCACAAAAATCCTGAAATTTCCATCCCTAACTATAAAATTTTCCAACAAGATAGAACTGCCAAAGGGGGCGGAGTTGCAATCTACTGCAGAGATAGCCAGCAGAGTTCTGTCATAGTATCCAGATCTGTGCCCAAACAATTCAAGCTTCTACTTTTAAAAATCCACCTTTCCCGCTTGTTATAGACCACCTTCAGCCCCCAGCTGTGCAATGGACACCATATGTGAATTGATTGCCCCCCATCTATCTTCAGATCTCGTACTATTAGGTGACCTAAACTGGGACATGCTTAACACCCTGGCCGTCCTACAATCTAAGCTAGATGCCCTCAATCTCACACAAATTATCAGCGATCACTACCTCATTGCCTGCGCCCGTAATGGGTCTGCGGTAAAACGACCACCCCTCATCACTGTCAAACGCTCCCTAAAACACTTCAGCGAGCAGGCCTTTCTAATCGACCTGGCCCGGGAATCCTGGAAGGATATTAACCGCATTCCGTCAGTAGAGGATGCCTAGTTATTCTTTAAAAGTGCCTTCCTCACCATCTTAGATAAGCATGCCCCATTCAAAAAATGTAGAACCAGGAACAAATATAGCCCTTGGTTCACTCCAGACTTGACTGCCTTTGACCAGCATAAAAACATCCTGTGGCGTACTGCATTAGCATCGAATAGCCCCCACGATATGCAACTTTTCAGGGAAGTTAGGAACCTATATACACAGGCAGTTAGGAAAGCGAAGGTTAGCTTTTTCAAACAGAAATTTGCATCCTGTAGCTTAAACTCCAAAAAGTTCTGGGACACTGTAAAGTCCATGGAGAATAAGAGCRCCTCCTCCCAGCTGCCCACTGCACTGAGGCTAGGAAACACTGTCACCACCGATAAATCCACGATAATTGAGAATTTCAATCAGCATTTTTCTATGGCTGGCCRTGCTTTCCACCTGGCTACCCCTACCCCTACCCCGGTCAACAGCTCTGCACCCCCCACAGCAACTTGCCCAAACCTCCCCCATTTCTCCTTCACCCAAATCTAGATAGCTGATGTTCTGAAAGAGCTGCAAAATCTGGACCCCTACAAATCAGCTGGGCCAGACAATCTGGACCCACTCTTTCTAAAATTATCCACCGCAATTGTTGCAACCCCTATTACTAGCCTGTTCAACCTCTCTTTCTTATCGTCTGAGATCCCCAAAGATTGGAAAGCTGCCGCGGTCATCCCCCTCTTCAAAGGGGGAGACACTCTAGACCCAAACTCTAGACCCAAACTATATCTATTCTACCCTGCCTTTCTAACATCGTCGAAAGCCAAGTTAAACAGATCACCGACCATTTCTATTCCCACCGTACCTTCTCCGCTATGCCATCTGGTTTCCGAGCTGGTCATGGGTGCACCTCAGCCACGCTCAAGGTACTAAACGATATCATAACCACCATCGATAAAAGACAATACTGTGCAGCCATATTCATTGACCTTGCCAAGGCTTTCGACTCTGTCAATCACCACATTCTTATTGGCAGACTCAACAGCCTTGATTTTTCAAATGACTGCCTCGCCTGGTTCACCTTCTCAGTTCAGTGTGTCAAATCGGAGGGCCTGTTGTCCGAACCTCTGGCAGTCTCTATGGGGTGCTACAGGGTTCAATTCTCGGTCCGACTCTATTCTCTGTATACATCAATGATGTTGCTCTTGCTGCTGGTGTTTCTCTGATCCACCTCCAGGCAGACGACACCATTCTGTATACTTCTGGCCCTTCTTTGGACACTGTGTTAACTAACCTCCAGACGAGCTTCAACGCCATACAACTCTCCTTTCGTGGCCTCTAACTGCACTTAAATGCAAGTAAAACTAAATGCATGCTCTTCAACCGATCGCTGCCTGCACCTGCCCGCCCGTCCAGCATCACTASTCTGGACAGTTCTAAGACTTAGAATATGTGGACAACTACAAATACCTAGGTGTCTGGTTAGACTGTAAACTCTCCTTCCAGACTCAAAATTCTAATCTAGAAATGGCTTCTTTTTCGCAAACAAAGCATCCTTCACTCATGCTGCCAAACATACCCTCGTAAAACTGACCATCCTACCGAACCTTGACTTCGGCGATGTCATTTACAAGATAGCCTCCAACACTCTACTCAGCAAATTGGATGCAGTCTATCACAGT
Source organism: Salvelinus sp. IW2-2015 (assembly GCF_002910315.2). Lineage (NCBI taxonomy): Eukaryota > Metazoa > Chordata > Actinopteri > Salmoniformes > Salmonidae > Salvelinus > Salvelinus sp. IW2-2015. The sequence goes on along the minus strand of NC_036875.1, from coordinate 1,908,771 downwards.
GCCATCCGTTTTGTCACCAAAGCCTCATATACTACCCGCCACTGCGACCTGTTTAATCTCGTTGGCTGGCCCTCACTTCATATTCGTCGCCAAACCCACTGGCTCCAGGTCATCTATAGGTCTTTGCTAGGTAAAGCCCCGCCTTATCTCAGCTCACTGGTCACCATAGCAGCACCCACCCCCGTAGCACACGCTCCAGCAGGTATATTTCACTGGTCAACCCCAAAGCCAATTCCTCCTTTGGCCGCCTTTCCTTCCAGTTCTCTGCTGCCAATGACTGGAACGAATAGTAAAAATCACTGAAGCTGGAGACTCCTATCTCCCTCACTAACTTTAAGCATCAGCTGTCAGAGCAGCTTACAGATCATTGCACCTGTACATAGCCTACCTGTAAATAGCCAATCCAACTACCTCATCCCAATATAGTTATTTATCTATTTTTGCTCCTTTGCACCCCAGTATCTCTACCTGCACATTCATATTCTGCACATCTATCACTCCAGTGTTTAATTGCTAAATTGTAATTACCTCGCCACTACGGCCTATTTATTGACTTTTCTATTGTGTTATTGACTGTACGTTTGTTTATTCCATGTGTAACTCTGTGTTGTAGTTTGTGTCGCACTGCTTTGCTTTATCTTGGCCAGGTCGCAGTTGTAAATGAGAACTTGTTCTCAACTGGCCTACCTGGTTAAATAAAGGTTAAATATTTTTTTCAATAAAAATGTAATTTGCCGATGACTCAACAGTGGTAGGCCTGATCATCGACAACAACAAGACAGCCTATAGGGAGGAGGTCAGAGACCTGGCCATGTGGTGCCAGGACAACAACCTCTCCCTAAACGTAATCAAGACAAAGGAGATGATTGTGGATTACAGGAAAAAGAGGACCGAGCACGCCCCCATTCTCATCGACGGAGCTGCAGTGGAGCAGGTTGAGAGCTTCAAGTTCCTTGGTGTCCACATCACCAACATGGTCCAAGCACACCATGACAATCATGAAGCGGGCACGACAAAACCTATTTCCCCTCAGAAGATTTGGCATGGGTCCTCAGATCCTCAAAAGGTTCTACAGCTGAACCATCGAGAGCATCCTGACTGGTTGGATCAATGCCTGGTATGGCAACTGCTCGGCCTCCGACCACAAGGCACTACAGAGGGTAGTGCGAACGGCCCAGTACATCACTGCGGCCAAGCTTCCTGCCATCCAGGACCTCTATACCAGGCKGTGTCAGAGGAAGACCATGAAAATTGTCAAAGACTCCAGCCACCCTAGTTATAGACTGTTCTCTCTGCTACCACATGGCAAGCGGTACCGGAGCGCCAAGTCTAGGTCCAAGAGGCTTCTAAACCGCTTCTAYWCCCAAGCCTTTAGACTTCTGAACATCTAGTCAAATGGCTACCCAGACTATTCACATTGCCCCCTCCCCTCTCCACACCACTGCCACTCTCTGTTTTCATCTATGCATAGTCACTTTAATTAACTCTACCTACATGTACATACTACCTCAACTAACCGGTGCCCCCACATAATGMCTTTCTACCGGCACCCCCCTGTATATATTGTTATTTTTTACTGCCCCTCTTATTTACTTCTTACTTTTATCTCTTATTCTTATCTGTATTTTTTTAAACTGCACTGTCGGTTAGGGGCTCTTAAGTAAGCATTTCACTGTAAGGTCTACACCTGTTGTATTCTGTGCATGTGAAAAATAACATTTGATTTGATATGTGGTATAACATTTCTAAACTTTGACACAATGGCCCATACTCACAAAGCATCTCAAGAGTAGTAGTACTGATCTAGGATCAGGTCCACCCCTTTAATAATTAATTATGGTTTAAAAGGAAAAACTGATCTTAGATCAGCAATCCTATACTAAGATGCTTTGTGGATATGGGCTTGCCCCCCCCCCCCCCCAAACCCCGCTGTCCATGTGCTCTTATTCATTATGATCTAAAAGATAAAACTAATCCTAGATAAGCACTCCTACTCAACACTGTAAATACGAGCCAAGGATTATTTTGTCAGCAGACAACAATGAGAGAAAGTGCTTCGTTTTGGTTATTCATTGTGATTTGGAACTAAACAATCAATCTAGACTGTACAACAGTCATAACAAAAACCAGCAGGAGACACTTCAGGGTCTCTCTCTCACTTTCTCATACACTTGACGTTTCTGGGGCTTGCGTCCCAAAAGGCACCCTATTACCTATGTAGTGCACTACTATTGACCGGGGCCCACAGGGCTTTGGTTAAAAGAAGGGCAATATATAGGGAATAGAGTGCAATTTGGGATACAACCTGGGACTCTTTAATGTGTGTCATGATCTATGACAGCCTGGTATTTATTTACCAACGATGCACCGGGCCAGCGCTGGTTCTGCAATGCCTTAACCCTGACCAGCTGCTCGTCAGGGTTAAGGGTCAGCACAAATGACCAGATCTATAAATCATCTCAACTGTCAAACAACAGGGAAGATCTGTATGAAGGGGCCTCCCGAGTGGCACAGTGGTCTAAGGCAGTGCATTGCGGTGCTAGTTGTGCCACTAGAGATTCTGGGTTCGAGTCCAGGCTCTGTCGCAGCCGGCCGCGACCAGGAGACCCACAATTGGCCCAGCGTCGTCCAGGTTAGGGGAGGGTTAGGCCGGCAACGATGTTCTTGTCCCATCGCGCACTAGCRACTCCTGTGGTGGGCAGGGCGCAGTGCACGCTGACACGGTCGCCAAGTGCACRGTGTGTCCTCTGACACATTGTTGCGGCTGGCTTCCGGGTTAAGTGGGCATTGTGTCAAGAAGCAATACGGTTTGGTTGGGTTGTGTTTCGGAGGACGCACGGCTCTCGACCTTCGCCTCTCCAGAGTCCGTAGGGGGTACGGACTCTGGGGGTACAAAAGGGGGTACATTTAAAAAAAAATATATATATATATATATTATAAATTAAAAAACAAATAAAAGAGCTATATGAATAAAGATGAGTGATTATACAGTTTAGATCGCCTAGCTTAGGCCAATGATACAGAAGGTGCTACATAATATTTATGCCATTTAGAAGATGCTTTTGTCCTAAGCGACTTAGTCATGCGTGTATACATTTTACATATGGGTTGTCCTGGGAATCGAACACACAATCCTAGCGGTGCAAGTGACATGATCTAACAACTGAGCCATACAGGACCACACAGCATTCACGTAGGAACAATTGAATGACTTATGGTTGATATATCATTTCAGCCTTTTCCTAAACTATGGGCCTACATTCATATTTTAGAAAGGGGCTGTACAAACATGTCCACTTTTTGAAGTCTGAATTCACCTTTACTTGCACACAGGGATGTCTCAACCATAAACATGAACTTAGGTGTCTCAAACACTCAAGAAGACCTGTACAAGCAACTTAACCCTCATACTACCAACATATTATACATGCATGGATTACCAACTGGGATAATTTTGACCCCAAGAAGAAACTATTTGAAAAATCAACAATCATAGCCAAACATCAACTTCATTCTTATAAAAACATAATTAGAAATAATTTTATCTGAAATAAGGAATAACCAAAACAGACTTATTTCAGCTAAATTACAGGTCATTTGTATATTCTGTCAAATGAAAATATATATTTTCCCCTTAAATAATGTACAGCTTTTGGTAACACTTTATTTGGACATGCCATCTGTAGAGATCTACAGACTATCAGTAACATTTCAACTAACTACTACTGACCCTAACCCTAGCCTAACCTTAAGCCTTACCCTAACCGTAACCTTAGGAAGCAGTTGCTTATCAACAGATAGTGTGACCATCTGTACAGCATCTACAGATGGACTATCCAAATAAAGCCTGACCCATATTTTTCCCATATTACAAATCAACATAGGCACTAAAAAGATCATTTGATGGTATTATCATTTAGACTTTAGAATTGTGCCATATTTTGGGGCGGTACACCAACATTTTTAATATACTTAATTGTATTGACAAAAAGTGATCCATCCATTGATCCTGAGAGGACATTACAAAGAATATGCCTTTGTTTTCTTTATTTACTTACCCCACAGCCAGCATTAGCATTGCTGCCATTGAAACAATGGGAGTGGTTGAGCCTATGGCAGGATGATTCAAAAAGCATGCTCAAACTAAATATTATAGCAACCCAAATATCATAACAAGTTGCACATATAGAATATTGGAAGATATTTAGGGGATTCTGGTATTTATATAACATTTACCGTCAAATTTTTTTGCTTCTGAGAATACACACCAATACAGCACTATGTGTACATTTAGAGAGTAACTGGTAATTATGTCCCCAGATAAGCTTAGATTCAAATAAAGGTCCTATTTACCAAATTACTATAGGCTGAATTAGGTGTTTTTGGCTGGGGACCAAAATGACCGCAAAGGACTTTTCTTTCTTCTTTCTAATCCATTTGAATACAGAAACACTAAACAATGATTTAGTTTCGTTAAGAACAAGTTAATTGACAAAGTCATGAAATATTGAAAGAATTGATAAACCATCTTTGGGCTATGATCAAAAATATGCTTCTGGGGTCAAAAACCCCAGTCTGTAGTATGAGGGTTAGAACAAACATAAAACTTAAAAGACACAAAGCAGGTACTGTAGTCTGTATATAACAAGAGAAACTAGGTTTTTATTTGTTTATACATGTTACTATGTGTCAAGGTCTCAAATGCTTCAGCATGGATTACCATTGAGAAGACCCAGCAACATTTAAAAAGATATACTGCTGTATGCACACTAATGAGTCACTGTTCATTTTACGTTTTGTGTTTGTTTTATGGATATGGAACGTACAGAATAACACAAATAAACATTTCCCATAATCGTTCATGGGGTAAGGTTGCACATGTGTGTTCTAGCCCAGCACAAGCACAACCGACTCAACTATTCCACTATTCCTCAAGACCCTTTGTTAGTTGAATCGCATGTGTTTGTGCAGGGCTGGAATAAAAATGTGCAATACTCGGGCACACCCGAGGACCCAAGCTAAGAAACACTGCCATAGAGGGATGTCCTCTACCCACCAACATAAACAGTCAAGGACACAATTCACTGATTAACACTATAGGGCCAACCCGAACCATACTGTGCTGGCTCTGATATTTTCTCTTTACATTGCCCTTTCGCGTACAGTTCCAGCAACTTTGCTGTATGTGAACCCCAGGCCAGCCCAGTATAGTTTGGCTTGGCTCGGTATTGTGAAAAAGGTAATACTGCAATTCAGGAAGTCAGGAATTGAGAGTGGGCAATACCATTCTGTAGTGTCGTCCATCTGCCACGGTGTCCATGTTGTTCTCATCATAGACATCTGATGAGGAGGGAGAAGTGTCTCGTGTGAGTTAAAAATATATATTTTTAATTAAATTCCATAAGACTTCAATTATCTCTCAAAAAGCAACTGTGCTGGGCAAAACAGTGCAAGTTTAAATACATTAGGTACATGCATACACACATTACATAATAAGGTGCCTTCAGAAAGTATTCACTTTTCCACAATTTGTTGTGTTCCAGCCTGAATTTAACGTTGATTACATTTAGATTTGGTGTCACTAGTCTACACACAATACCCCATAATGTYAAAGTGGAATTATGTTTTTTTTTTGCCAATAAGTATTCAATCCCTTTGTTATTGCATGCATGAATAAGTTCAAGAATAAAAATGTGCTAAACAAGTCACATAATAAGTGGCATGGACTCACTCAGTGTGCATTAATAGTGTTTAACATGATTTTTAAATGACTACCCCATCTCTATACCCCACACATACAATTATCTGTAAGGTCCCTCAACTGAGCAGGTCATTTCAAACACAGATTCAACCACAAAGACCAGGGAGGTTTTCCAATGTCTCGCAAAGAAGGGCACCCATTGGTAAAAACAAAAAGCAGACATTGAATATCCCTTTGAGCATGGTGAAGTTACACTTTGGATGATGTATCAATACACCCAGTCACTACAAAGATACAGGCATCCTTCCTAACAGCTGCTGGAGAGGAATGAAACCGAAAAAAAGAAAGAAAAAAAAATCAATTTTGAATTGAGGATCTATCAACAAAATGTGGAATAAGTCAAGGGTATGAATACTTTCTGAAGGCACTGTACGTCAGGGCTGGGCGATATGACGACATATATCGTGTGATGATAGAAAAATGTCTATCGTTTTAGATTATGCTCTATCGTTTATTTCGTTGTGTCGCAAATCACACTCTTTACGGCAATCTTTTTCGTCAATTGGACGAAGCTTTGCTTTCTTCCACACCTCCGGTGTAGAAGGTAATTTGCAACACAAACAAACATTGACGAGAGTGAACGTGACACAGAGCACGGAGACACGGAGCTCGTACCTAAAAGAGGGGCTACTTCGGTCGCATGGACGTGGTTTAGGTATAAAAGTCTGACACCGACCAGAAACCGTCCTCTGCAAAATATGCCGCAGGYCGGTACCGAAAACAGGCTCAAACACCACTAACCTCTTGTACCACCTACGCAAGAATCATGTGAAACAGTACAGTCGAGTGCTCAAAACAAACCCCCAACTCTGACGTTGCAAGCGGCTTTTGCCCGCAGCACACCATATGGCCAAGAATCACGAAGATGGAAGGAGAGAACAGCTGCGGTTCCAACTTACATCTGCAAAAACATGGCCCCAATTTACACAGTCGAGAAACGGGTTTCGTGAGTTGGTGCTAACACTCGACCCAAGGTACCTTACGCAAATTGATATGTGACACGTATTAATGCCAAAATAACATGAAAAACAGGCAAGTCCCCCCCCCCCAAAAAAAGTATTTTAGGCCTATATTTATTTTGTTTGCAACTATAGTTGAAGTGATTTCTATTTACCTTTTTAGATTTTATACATTAATATTTTATATTTTGTTACATGCTTAATTGGAAATGGGAGAAATAATCAAATATGACTAAGTACCTTTATTTGTTGAGTATAATTCMAAATGTAATAAGAAATAGGTTTTTACATGTGACCACATTTTATATAAACAATTTATTCATTGAATTTACAGAAAATGTGCTATATCGTGAAACGTATCATTATCGGGATATGAAATGACCTATATCGGGATATGACATTTTGGCCATATCGTCCAGCCCTACTGTACGTCAAAAAACATTATCATATTAGCAAAGACTAATTTAGCATTAGCGCAAAGGTGCTTTTCTTTTCTATGTTGTTGCTGTATAGTGTTTGTTTCTTTTTATAGCTCTCTAAATAGAACAGGTAATGGAAATGCAGGAGCTAAGTGACCTTAAGAAACACACGTCAGAGAGCAAATCATATGGTGCTTCTGCCAGCACGAAAGCAGCACAAGTAGGTAAAGTGCGAGCACACAATGTGTTTCTTAGTCTCTTTTTATGAGTCTGTTTATGAGTGACTTGCTTTGCTCAGTAACATTTTGTTCTACTGGGTCCTGCGCTTATTGAATCAGAGGAGACAGGGAAAGGAAAAGAGAGCGAGGAATAGAGAGAGCGAGGGAAAAAAAAGAGATGCTAAGTGGGTGAAGATTTAAGGATGAGCAGCTGCTCTGCTCAGCAAAAAAATAAACAACTGAAAGATTGTAAAAGWTAAGATTGTGCAAACAAATGGCACACTAGATGCTTAAAACACACATGCGCACGCACATTCTGACACATGCTATCGCACGCATGCACGTGCACACACAAACAAAATACACAAAATTACCCTCTAATAAATTCCACAAGACTCTAATTGACTTAAAACGTCTCGGACTCTAATACCCCTGTTGACATACCAATGTGCGGTGGTGTAAAGTACTTAAATAAAAATATTTTTAACTACTAGTTCTTTGGGGTATCTGTACTTTACTATTTACAGTTGAAGTCGGAAGTTTACATACACTTAGGTTGGAGTCATTCAACCTAGTTTTTCAACCACTCCACAAATTTCTTGTCAAAAAACTATAGTTTTGGCAAGTCGGTTAAGACATCTACTTTGCGCATGACACAAGTAATTTTTCCAAAAATTGTTTACAGACAGATTATTTCACTTATAATTCATTGTATCACAATTCCAGTGGGTCAGAAATGTACATACACTAAGTTGACTGTGCCTTTAAACAGCTTGGAAAATTCCAGAAAATTATGTCATGGCTTTAGAAGCTTCTGATAGGCTAATTGACAACATTTGAGTCAATTGGAGGTGTCCTGTGGATGTATTTCAAGGCCTACCTTCAAACTCAGTGCCTCTTTGCTTGACATCATGGGAAAATCAAAATAAATCAGCCAAGACCAAAAAAAAAAAAATGTAGACCTCTAAAAATCTGGTTCATCCTTGGGAGCAATTTCCAAATGCCTGAAGGTACCACGGTCATCTGTACAAACAATAGTATGCAAGTAAACACCATGGGACCACGCAGCCGTCATACTGCTCAGGAAGGAGACGTGTTCTGTCTCCTAGAGATGAATGTACTTTGGTGCGAAAAGTGAATCAATCCCAGAACAACAGCAAAGGACCTTGTGAAGATGCTGGAAGAAACAGGTACAAAAGTATCTATATCCACAGTAAAACGAGTTCATATAGACATAACCTGAAAGGCCGCTCAGCAAGGAAGAAGCCACTGCTCCAAAACCGCCATAAAAAAGCCAGAATACAGTTTGCAACTGCACATGGGGACAAAGATCGTACTTTTTGGAGAAATGTCCTCTGGTCTGATGAAACAAAAAATAGAACAGTTTGGTCATAATGACCATCGTTATGTTTGGAGGAAAAAGGGGGACGCTTGCAAGCCGAAGAACACCATCCCAACTGTGAAGCACGGGGATGGCAGCATCATGTTGTGGGGGTGCTTTGCTGCAGGAGGGACTGGTGCACTTCACAAAATAGATGGCAACATGAGAATGAAAAGTATGTGGATATATTGAAGCAAAATCTCAAGACATCAGTCAGGGAGTTAAAGCTTGGTCGCAAGTGGGTCTTCCAAATGTACAATGACTCCAAGCATACTTCCAAAGTTGTAGCAAAATGGCTTAAGGACAACAAAGTCAAGCTATTGGAGTGGCCATCTCAATCCCATAGAAAATGTGTGGTCGAGCAAGGAGGCCTACAAACCTGACTCAGGTACACCAGCTGTCAGGAGGAATGGCCAAAATTCACCCAACTTATGTGTGGAAGCTTGTGGAAGGCTACCCAAAACGCTTGGAAGGCTACATACACTAATAGTGTATGTACAGTGAGGGAAAAAAGTATTTGATCCCCTGCTGATTTTGTACGTTTGCCCACTGACAAAGAAATTATCAGTCTGTAATTTAATGGTAGGTTTATTTGAACAGTGAGAGACAGAATATCAACAAAAAATCCAGAAAAACGCATGTCAAAAATTTTATAAATTGATTTGCATTTTAATGAGGGAAATAAGTATTTGACCCCTCTGTAAAACATGACTTAGTACTGGGGGGCAAAACCCTTGGTGGCAATCACAGAGGTCAGATGTTCTTGAGTTGGCCACCAGGTTTGCACACATTCAGGAGAGATTTTGTCCCACTCCTCTTTGCAGATCTTCTTCAAGTCATTAAGTTTCGAGACTGACGTTTAGCAACTCGAACCTTCAGCTCCCTCCACAGATTCTATTGGATTAAGGTCTGGAGACTGCTAGGCACTCCAGGACCTTAATGTGTCTTTTTCTTGAGCCACTCCTTTGTTGCTTGCCGTGTGTTTTGGTCATTGTCAGCTGGAATACCCATCCACGACCCATTTTCAATACCCTGGCTGAGGAAGGAGGTTTCACCCAAGATTTGACGGTACATGGCCCCGTCCATCGTCCCTTTGATGCGTGAAGTTGTCCTGTCCCCTTAGCAGAAAAACACCCCAAAGCATAATGTTTCCACCGCCATGTTTGACGGTGGGGAGTGGTTTCTTGGGTCATAGGCAGCATTCTCCTCCTCACAAACACGGCAAGTTGAGTTGATGCCAAAGAACTCCATTTTGGTCTCATCTGACCACAACACGTTCACCCAGTTGTCTCTGAATCATTCAGATGTTCATTGGCAAACTTCAGACGGGCATGTATATGGCTTTCTTGGCAGGGGACCTTGCGGGCGCTGCAGGATTTCAGTCCTTCACGGCGTAGTGTGTTACCATATGTTTCTTGGTGACTATGGTCCCAGCTGCCTTGAGATCATTGACAAGATCCTCCTGTGTAGTTCTGGGCTGATTCCTCACCATTCTCATTATCATTGCAACTCCACGAGTGAGATCTTGCATGGAGCCCTAGGCCAAGGGAGTTTGACAGTTCTTTTGTGTTCTCCATTTGCGAATAATCCACCAACTGTTTCACCTTCTCACCAAGCTGCTTGGCAAGTCTTGTAGCCCATTCCAGCTTGTGTAGATCTACAATCTTGTCCCTGACATCTTGGAGAGCTCTTTGGTCTTGGCCATGGTGGAGAGTTTGGAATCTGATTGATTGATTGCTTCTGTGGACAGGTGTCTTTTATACAGGTAAGAAACTGAGATTAGAGCACTCCCTTTAAGAGTGTGCTCCTAATCTCAGCTCGTTACCTGTATGAAAGACACCTGGGAGCCAGAAATCTTTCTGATTGAGAGGGGTCAAATACTTATTTCCCTCATTAAAATGCAAATCAATTTATAACGTTTTTGACATGCGTTTTCTGGATTTTTTTGTGTTATTCTGTCTCTCACTGTTCAATAAACCTACCATTAAAATTATAGACTGATCATTTCTTTGTCAGGGCAAACGTACAAAATCAGCAGGGATCAAATACTTTTTTCCTCACTGTAAATTACTGACCCACTGGGAATGTGATGAAATAAATAAAAGCTGAAATAAATCATTCTCTCTACTATTATTCTGACATTTCACGTTCTTAAAATAAAGTGGTGATCCTAACTCACCTAAGACAGGGAATTTTTACTTTGATTAAATGTCAGGAATTGTGAAACTGAGTTTAAATGTATTTGGCTAAGGTATATGTAAACTTCCGACTTCAACTGTATATTCTTGTCAATGTTTACTTTTACTTCACTTCATTCCTAAAGAAAATAATTGACTTTTTACTACATACATTTTCCCTGACACCGAAAAGTACTCGTTACATTTTGACAGGAAAATGATCCATTTCACACACTAATCAAGATAACATCCCTGGTCATCCCTACTGCCTCTGATCTGGTGGACTCACTAAACACAAATGCTTCGTTTGTAAATTATGTCTTAGTGTTGGAGCGTGCCCCTGGCTATCTGTCAATAAAAAATACTTTTGCTTTTGATAAATAAGTACATTTTAGAAGTTCAATTTACTTTTCATACTTAAGTACATTTAAAACAAAATACTTTTAGACTTATACTCAAGTAGTATTTTACTGGGTGACTTTCACTTTTTCTTGAGTGATTTTCTATTAAGGTATCTTTACTTTTATTCAAGTATGACAATTGAGTACTTTTTCTACCATTGCCAATGTGTCGGGGTGTGACAGGCTAACTATGTGCCAGCCAACCCACAGGGTGCTACTTACAGGGTAAGTGCCCAAGCTACAGTGCCCACGGCTCTGCCTAGAGCTACAAAGCGGGTCTTTTTCAATCAAATAAATGTAAATGAAGTTGTATTTAATATTTGACCTTAATCAGATTTCCTAAGCCATAACCAAATTGTGCTTTGGCTAGCTGGTTAATTTCTATGTCTGTCAGACTGCCCTTATCTAATAGATAAAAATACATCCACTTTAAACATTACCTAATAAGTGTTAGGGTAAAATATGTTTGTGCTTCACTAGAAATTAGATTCCAAAGTCTGAAAAGCCCATTCTTTACTGTATGTGGATGGAGTGAGTGAGTGATCAGTGAGACAAGCTGTTCTTGGTAAAGTGTCTATGGAATGACACTGGACAAAGCCATTGTGCTTGATAATTGTGCAGAGACACAGAGCTCTACTTACTGTGGCTTTCGGGCATGCTGTGTGTGTCATCTTCATGAGGCTCTGGGAGGGAGAGACAGAGGGAGAAAGACTAACTATCTGAGGTCAAATCAAACAATTCAAAAGAAAGGCCCCTGACGTCATCAGTAGTGATGGTCCCTTTGTAAATAAATGCACAATCAGAGATAATCTTGATGACATAACATCAAATGTAAAGATACACTGTTGCTAGAGCTGCTAATTTCAATGTATGCTCATATGTGAAGAATGAGACTTGTGCTGTGCATGTGTAAAGAAACCTTATGTCGTTTTGCTCCTCAACAGAATGGAAAGTCTCAACATAAGTTTTTGTCATAGTCTCTCTGTACACCAGAAGACAGTGGTGTGGGGATGACACCCTCTGAGCTTCTGGGGCCTCATGGACCACTGTCAGAAAGGTCCGTGTGTTTGTGCACATGCACACTGTTCTGGCGTATGCAGCATGTGTGTGTGAAGCAATATGTTCACATTGGTATGTGCTTGCGTGTGGACTCTGTATAGACTGTGTATGAATCTGTTTGTATATGTATTTGTGGGTGTTTCTGTGTATATCTTTACATGTGTACATGTACATTTGCCTAAATGCAAAACCGGTGTCTGTTCTCTTTCGCCCGGTATCTGGCCAATTGAACCCTGCAGGATTGGATCAACCCAGAGACATGACATTTCAGACACAGAGCAAGACGTGATCATGCAATCACACGGACTGCTGGATCCAGCCAACCAGCTCCCTCCTCATCCCACCCACAATCCTCCATAGTGACTTAACTCTTTTCACTATAATTCCATATTTGCATGATTTCCTTTTCCTTTAAGCAACGTCACAAACTCGTCAGGGCCAAGACATCATAGGTCTCGTCGTTTTAAAGATGCCTTGGGTGTTGCTTGCAGATAAGCTCCATTGTATAGTTAACATCAGGCAAATAACATGTCAGTTTTGCTTTGATTAAACCCAATCGTCACTGCGTTAAACTTTAAACATGTCAGACAAACATACACAAAGCCTTTCATTGCTATGTCAATAAGTCTGGTAACGTAGGCAACGTCCGGAACTGACCGAGTCATATAGGGACCAACGGAGGCAACGTTTCTCTAACATTGTTGGTCAGTGGAGGATAAAATGGCATGACATTTAGACTGAATCCAGGCCTTTGTGCTGCAGTGCTCTTAACACGGCTCCACACACAGTTGTAGTAAGCCAGAAAAACAGAGAAGATGGAAAAGATTAAGTCCCTCTGTCCTATTTGCCAGGCAGCTCCCTGAGAAGGGCTTACTGACTGAAAAGAGGGAAAGAAAGAAACTTATTTCCTATGATTCAGAATGCACAGAGTGGGACAAATTAGTCATGTGTATCACTCCATTCAAGTTTGCATGTAAATCTTCCACACACCCGAAAAGCACTATGCAAAGATKGATAAAATGTTACTTTAACAGATTACAAAAGCTCCCGTGTTAGATATCATGCAAATGTTGGATTTAGAGAGTGTAAATGGTAAGCTGAGAAGGGAATTGGTTTAAAATTTGCCTTGGTGACATTTACAATGCCTGCATAGGCTGTTATAAACACCATCATTTTATGAGTTGTGTTTACAAAAAATGACGACCAGTGATTTTAAGTCATTTCCGATTCCAGAGTTAACATGGGGATGCATACACCACAACACTGACCTGACATGGCCTGACATTGTAATCATTTTGGGTGATATTTTCTATACCATAGATGCAGCCTACAGTAAATACATTCCATCCACCATGACAAGAGGTTAACACTCAGCCACTGTATAAAGCAGCTGCGTCTCTAGAAAGCTTTTCATTTATTGTGTATTTAGAACAATAAGCTTCAGCAGATCTTGAGCAACAATAAACTCCCTACTGTACCTCGTGGGCTCTATAGCACTGCTACCGTGTGCTACAGGGTTTCCTAAGGGTTTATACAGGGGTGATGGGGTCTCCTAAGGGCTTCTTCAGGTGTGGGCATGAAACCCATAGTACCCACCTCTCAGGTCACTCTGGGAGGCGCTGAGATCACCACTCAACCTCTTGTAGAGCGAGCGCATCACCTTGGCACTGCCAAAGCGCTTGAAACGGGAGCGCACATTCTCATGGTACCACTCCAAAGTGCCAATCTTGAGGACCCTGGAGAGAGAGAGAGAGAGAGAGGACTTCAATAATGACTGGCTATACAGACAGATGGATAGACAGAGCAGGGACAGACTTAATAGATACTGTATGGCTCCAAGGTTTAAATCTGAAGCAGCTATTCTAGGAGTATGTTCTTGAGGTTTATGTTGAGCCTTTTTTTTGTACATTAACGCATCACTACGTCAAGGGAAATATAGTATCCTTTCTAACAAAGATATCTACATAATTGTTTTTAAAACATACCTTATCCTGGGTATGGGCTAAGTTGAGCATAGGGACAGGGTAAGTTGAGCCGCCTACAAATGTATATACTGAATGAAATATTACCGCTACCTTTTTAAAACCCATGTCTATCTTTATTTCCCAAACACAATTCAACACAATCAGAATCACTTTGTCTTTTAGTAATTTTAAGCATCTTTTAACACAGGTTTAAAACTTAACATAGGCTTAACACCTAACAAACACTTGTACTGTTTTAACACAGGCCAGGCCATGGTGTTACCTCAAATCGCAGTGATAATGCCTTGCATTTGAACCTGGGAAGAAAACACTTAAATTTGCTCAACTTTACATTGCATTGGCTCAAGCATGGGCTCAACTTGCCCCACAGCAAAGCTTTTTTACTATATTAGCCCAAAAGGCTACAAGGATGCACTTTCATGCTATGTTTAGGGCTTCATATTGAAGCTTATAGATACACCAACTGATGTATAGAACAGTACAACAACTACAGTATTTACTTTGGTGTACATACACGAATCATGAAACCTGTTCCCCAAATAATTCATTTGATGGTGGAAATCAGTTTTTTGGACCTAACTTTTTCCCATGTGATTTTATTCCTTCACCGAATGCATGAAATGATGACCTCTTCCTAAATATTTGTTCACATTATTAATTTTCTGTATAGTTTCCAAGAAACAAGGGGTGTCTCAACAAACCCTTCGGCTGAACTTACCCCACTCTCCCAAGTGAGTAGGGTAAGCATTTCAGTACTTGGATCACACAGTATGCGAGTTTGCAAAATGCATCAGACCAGGTGTGTGGGAGATTTGTCAGAGGGATGGATGAAAGGGACTATCTATTTGCCTTTAGACCTTGAGTAGGAATTGGGAGAGGAACTTTAGATGAAAAATACAGTGGTTCCTCCTTTAAAAGTTGCAAGCTTACGCCGCAGGACTTAAAGGTAATTTGTGGTTTTGTACGGTACCCTGCGTCACCACTTCATTGCTCCAGAGCAGCGCAAGGGGGAGGTAGTTTTTTGTTGTTGCTTTTGGGTCCTACTGTGTCTCTGACAATGAATGGGCGACATAAACCTGAATAGAAACTGATAATTGTGCACGACTTCAGCATTACTTACTAAACCTGAAGTTACATGAAGGATTTTATTATTTTATTTTGCTAGGATTATTTTGCTCTTACTGTAGACCACTCCTGACTGGTCATGTTGTACAGCGCTTGAGTGGCGCAACAGTCTAAAACACTGCAAACCAATGCAAGCTGTTTTACTACAGATGCATGTTCGATACCCGTGCCAGCCGCCACCGGGAGAGCGATGATGGCATTTGTTTTTAATTTAGAATCCTCCAATCCTCTATATGTAATTATTGGCGGAGTGTCACGTCATATTTTTCGATATACTGTAGGCCTACCGCGGGCGACATGATACTCAATAGTGTTGAGTAATGTGCTGTAGGTCTTATTTATTTAAAGAGCATGTTGAAGTTAGAAGCAATAGGATTTGAAGCAATAGCCTAAAACTATTTTAGCACTGTTTCGCGCTGCTCTGAAACAAGCATGGGGACTGGTCTTGAGAAATCAATGAGATTTCTATTTTCACTTAATCACCATTTGGGTGAATAAGGTTGGTTAGACTAGAATTTAAAAAATAGGGTGCAGAAATGTTATGCTCTTAGTGTAACCTTTATTTAACAAGGCAAGTCAGTTAAGAACAAATTATTATTGACAAGGACAACATATTCCTTCCTCCCCATCCGGGAATTGAAGCCTGGTCTCCGCGTGCCCTGCCTGCAAGACATGAGGATTCTTTAGCTAAATAGCCCAGTAATGTACTGCCGACCATCACGTTGTACAACGCCATATTTTCCGTTCCATCCTAATGGAAACTCAGAGGGTTTTTCGTTTTTCTTGGAATAGAACCACCATAATATTAATCTAATTATTTAAGCAAGTACCAATCAAAAGTTTGGACACACCTACTCATTCCGGGATTTTTATTTATTTTTACTATTTTCTACATTATAGAATAATAGTGAAGACATCACAACTATGAAATAACACGTATGGAATCATTTAAGAACAAATTCTTATTTACAAGGACAGCCTACTCCTTCCTCCCAGTCAGGGAATTGAACCCCGGTCTCCCGCGTGCCCGCATTCTCTAGTATAGCCATTATTGAAGGAACTTGAGGTCACCGAGAAAGTCTGGACATGGCCTGCGCTCCCTTATGTAAGGAATTAGGCACTTTCCGATGTTTACAACAGTATGTATTGTAGGCTATGTTTACTTGTCAGACTGCACAGTAGCCTAATAAACATATGCAGGTGGCTTATATTATTATCCAAATGTAAAAGCATATACTGTACAGTACTGTATTTCTTCACCAGCATCTTTATGCTTTCATTAGTAAAATAATCATAAAAATACTCTTTCAAAATGCAGATGTTGATTTAGTTATGGATCCATAACAAATGACTATGGGAATAAATATCACTGAATTACAGAAATATTGGAACAAAGTTGTCTAATGAAGGCAAACAAATTGTTGCTTACTGGAAAATACTCTTTCAAACACACATGGTCACGTTGTACAGCGTCATTATGGCTATTAGCAGGGCTATATTTTGGCCTTTATAAATATTATTTTTGCCTTTATTCAGATTACAATCGCTCACTGTCATTTTTTTGAAAACTAAATAATCTCCAATATATCATTATATATAGCCTTCCCGCTGTGGACGCCTATTTCAGCACCGTTTCACGCTGCTCTGAGACCAGCATGGAGAATCGAAAACGTTCAATTATTCCATGATATTCTTAAGATATAAACTCAGCAAAAAAAGAAACGTCCTTTTGAGGACCCTGTTTTCAAAGATAATTCGTAAAAATCCAAATAACTTCACAGATCTTCATTGTAAAGGGTTTAAACACTGTTTCCCATGCTTGTTCAATGAACCATAAACAATTAATGAACATGCACCTGTGGAACAGTAATTAAGACACCAACAGCTTACAGACAGAAGGCAAATAAGGTCACAGTTATAAAAACTTAGGACACTAACCCTAACCCTAGTCCTTTCTACTGACTCTAAAAAACACCAAAAGAAAGATGCCCAGGGTCCCCGCTCATCTGCGTGAATGTGCCTTAGGCACGCTGCAAGGAGGCATGAAGACTGCAGATGTGGCCAGGGCAATAAATTGCAATGTCCGTACTGTGAGACGCCTAAGACAGCGCTAGAGCGAGACAGGACGGACAGCTGATCGCCCTCGCAGTGGCAGACCACGTGTAACAACACCTGCACAGGATTGGTACATCCGAACATCACACCTGCGGGACAGGTACAGAATGGCAACAACAACAACTGCCCGAGTTACACCACGAACGCACAATCCCTCCATCAGTGCTCAGACTGTCCGCAATAGGCTGAGAGATGCTGGACTGAGGGCTTGTAGGCCTGTTGTAAGGCAGGTCCTCACCAGACATCACCGGCAACAACGTCACCTATGGGCACAAACCCACCGTCGCTGGACCAGACAGGACTGGCAAAAAGTGCTCTTCACTGACGAGTCGCGGTTTTGTCTCACCAGGGGTGATGGTCAGATTCACGTTTATCGTCGACGAAATTAGCGTTAGATTGATGCCTGTACTCTGGAGCGGGATCGATTTGGAGGTGCAGGGTTCGTCATGGTCTGGGGCTGTGTGCCACAGCATCATCGGACTGAGCTTGTTGTCATTGCAGGCCATCTCTACGCTGTACGTTACAGGGAAGACATCCTCCTCCCTCATGTGGTACCTTTCCTGCTGGCTCATCCTGACATGACCCTCCAGCATGACAATGCCACCAGCCATACTGCTCGTTCTGTGTGTGATTTCCTGCAAGTCAGGAATGTCAGTGTTCTGCCATGGCCAGCAAAGAGCCCGGATCTCAATCCCATTGAGCACGTCTGGGACCTGTTGGATCGGAGGGTGAGTGCTAGGGCCATTCCCCCCAGAAATATCCGGGAACTTGCAGGTGCCTTGGTGGAAGAGTGGGGTAACATCTCACAGCAAGAATTGGCAAATCTGGTGCAGTCCTTGAGGAGGAGATGCACTGCAGTACTTAATGCAGCTGGTGGCCACACCAGATACTGACTGTTACTTTTGATTTTGATCCCCCCTTTGTTCAGGGACACATAATTCCATTTATGTTAGTCACAAGTCTGTGGTAATTGTTCTGTTTATGTCTCAGTTGTTGAATCTTGTCATGTTCATACAAATATTTACACATGTTAAGTTTGCTGAAAATAAAACGCAATTGACAGTGAGAGGACGTTTCTTTTTTTGCTGATTTTATGTGTTGACTGAATATAAGCAAGTGATATCTGCTAAATAATCAAGTTAGAAATATTATTTATGGAGAAACCTAAATAACAAACTGGCTTTATTTACAAATTAATGAGAATGTCTCACCCCATGTTCAATAATTGCTTTTTTCTCGCTCACTCTAGGTTAAATGAAAACGAAATCTCCAAAATATCGTTACTTTTTAAACAAAGCGATTATTATATTATTAATTAATTTAGAATTATATAAAATCCCCTTAGATATTAATTTAGAATCCTCCAATCCTCTAATTGTAATTATTGGCGAGTCACGTCATTTAAACATTATTTTTTTTAGATATACTGTAGGCCTACCATAGGCGAAATGAGTATTGGTTACACTACAATTAGGGTGTGGAAATGTTATGCCCCTTAGATATTCATTTAAAATCCTCCAATCCTCTTATGCTTTAGCCTACTCCCGACCGTCACGTTGTACGGCGCAATATTTTCCATTCCATCCTAACGGAAACCCTGAGGGTTTAGTTTTTCTCGGAATATAAACACCATAATATTAATCAAATTAATTAAGCCTAATTTCTTAAAATCAATCCCATGTACTATGTTATTACAAATGTTTATTTTTTATTCTCTAGTAAAGCCAATATGGGAGACTATCAAATGCTTCTTGAAGTTGCCTTCTGGTGGTCAAACTAGCACTAACTTGCATTAACGTAAAAAATGGCTGACAATTAAATAACGTGCCATAGAATGCTGCAGCAGCCCGCAAGGTGTGCTTTTAAAGGAGGAACCACTGAATGCATTAAATTCTTCTTGTCACGAATCCCGCCGAAGATGGTGCCTCTTCCCGTTTGGGCGGCGCTCGGCGGTCGTCGTCTCCGGCCTACTAGCTGCCACCGATCCCCTTTTCTGTTTCATTTAGTTTTGTCTGATTTGTTGCACCTGTTTTGGGTTTAGGTTCATTGTGGGCTATTTAAACCCAGTTGGCCCGCCGACTTTTGTGCGGGCTTGTTTTTCTGTTTGTGGTGTTCGTTATTTCTTGTGGTGTCTGTTCCAAGTAGATTTTGTCCTGTTTGTTTTGGACTGTTTCTTGACGCGCCCTCGTATGTATGGCGTAGCCGTCTCACTGTATCTCTTTGGAATATTAAATCCACTTGCTTTTGAACTACCCTGCTCTCTGCGCTTGACTCCTTCATCACCACTCTTGGAATTATGACACTTCTTTACTTTTATATTCTATATAACTTCCTGGTTGCCTGAAGCGGCCTGAGACCTTCCTCCAATTAGTTTTGGGGGTTGTAACAGACCAACATTTCTTTTTGATACTGTCGCAAAACTAACTAAAAAGCAGCATTCCCTAAGAGAGGATGGCTTTCACTTTAGCAGCAATACATTACGGACTCCTCTTTAAATCTGCATATTCCTCCAAAGCTCAGTTGTCCTGAGTCTGCACAACTCTGCCAGGACCTAGGATCAAGGGAGACACTCAAGTGTTTTAGTAATAAATCTCTTGACACAATGATGAAAATAATCATGGCCTCTAAACCTTCAAGCTGCATACTGGACCTTATTCCAACTAAATTACTGAAAGAGCTGCTTCCTGTGCTTGGCCCTCCTATGTTGAACATAATAAATGGCTCTCTATCCACCATATGTTTACCAAACTCACTAAAAGTGGCAGTAATAAAGCCTCTTGAAAAAATCCAAACCTTGACCCATAAAATATAAAAAACGTTCAGCCTATATCGAATTTCACATTCCTCAAAAAAAAATGGAAAAAGCTGTTGCGCTGCAACTCACTGCCTTCTTGAAGACAAACAATGTATACGAAACACTTCAGTCTGGTTTTAGACCCCATCATAGCACTGAGACTGCACTTGTGAAGGTGGTAAAATACCTTTTAATGGCGTCAGACCGAGGCTCTGCATCTGTCCTCGTACTCCTAGACCTTAGTGCTGCTTTTGATACCATCGATTATCACGATCTTTTGGAGAGATTGAAAACCCACATTGGTCTACATCATATATGTCAGAGTCAAGGCCCCTGGGAAGGTTTTTTACGGCCCCTGGGATGATCTTGATTTATTATTAGAACCGGCCCGCAGACCGCAGCAAGCCGGCAGCCCGCAGATCTTTTACACGCACCAATACTACATTTCCCACAATGCAACGGTGACGCACCGAGCAGTAGGCTGCTTCATTTCAATATTTATTGGCACAGCAGTCGTCAGCATCACAGTAAAATTAACTTTCAGATACCCATCAAAAATGGCAAAACGGAAGGTGGACACTGAGAACCGGGGGTTTCAAACAAGGTGGGAGTCGGAGTATATGTTCACGGARGTAGCTGGAAAACCTGTGTGTCTTCTGTGTGGAGAAAGTGTGGCGGTACTGAAAGAGTATAATCTGAGCCGACATTATGAAACGAAACACGCGGACAAAAACAAGAATATGGACATGGAACAAAGGCTACAAAAGGCAGAGGAATTAAAACGAGGCCTCAAATCTCGACAGGCTCTGTTCAAAAAAGGATTTTTATATAAAGGAAATTTGTCTTTTGTGTCTGTTGAAAATTAAAGATTACTGACAGAGCCATAAGAAAATATTGCTTTATTTATCTGATCATATTGGAATATATTTGTTAGGTTTTCAGTAGGTTCAATTAGGTTCACTAGACTATATGCGTCATTTAAAAAATTTTCAATGAACATTCGAACAGTCCGGCCCTCGGCTTGTAGCTAAATTTTTTATTTGGCCCTCCGTCCATTTGACTTTGACACCCCTGGTCTACATGGACAAGTTCTGGCCTGGTTTAGATCTTATTTGTCGGAAAGATATCAGTTTGTCTCTGTGGATGGTTTGTCCTCTGACAAATCAACTGTACATTTTGGGGGTCCTCAAAGCTCCATTTTAGGACCACTATTGTTTTCACTATATATTTTACCTCTTGGTGATGTCATTCGGAAACATAATGTTAACTTTCACTGCTATGCGGACGATACACAGCTATACATTTTGATGAAACATGGTGAATCCCCAAAATTGCCTACCCTGGAAGCCTGCGTTTCAGACATAAGGAAGTGGATGTGGCACATTTTCTACTTTTAAACTCGGACAAAACAGAGATGCTAGTTCTAGGTCCCAAGAAACAAAGAGATCTTCTGTTGAATCTAACAATACATTTTGATGGTTGTCTCAAATAAAACTAGTGAAGGACCTCGGGGTCTCTCTTTTGACAAACATATCAAGACTGTTTCAAGGACAGCTTTTTTTCCCATCTACGTAACATTGCAAAAATCAGGAACTTTCTGTCCAAAAATGATGCAGAAAAATGTATCCATGCTTTTGTCACTTCTAGGTTAGACTACTGCAATGCTCTACTTTCCAGCTACCCGGATAAAGTAATAAAAAAAGTTCAGTTAGTGCTAAACACGGCTGCTAGAATCTTGACTAGAACCAAAACATTTGATCACATTACTCCAGTGCTAGCCTCTCTACACTGGCTTCCTGTTAAGGCTAGGGCTGATTTCAAGGTTTTACTGCTAACCTACAAAGCATTACATGGGCTTGCTCCTACCTATCTCTCCGATTTTGGGAAAGGGCAACCGTGTCTCCCATATTTATGCTGCAATAGTTTGTGTCGGGGGGCTAGGGTCAGTCTGTTCTCTCTCTCTCTCTCTCTCTCTCTCTCTCTCTCTCTCTCTCTCTCTCTCTCTCTCTCTCTCTCTCTCTCTCTCTCTCTTCTTCTCTCTCTCTCTCTCTTCTCTCTCTCTCTCTCTCTCTCTCTCTCTCTCTCTCTCTCTCTCTCTCTCTCTCTCTCTCTCTCTCTCTCTCTCTCTCTCTCTCTCTCTCTCTCTCTCTCTCTCTCTCTATATATATATTACGTTAGCATACAATGCCTTCAGAAAATATTCATACCCCTTGACTTATTCCATATTTTGTTGTGTTACAGCCTGAATTCTAACATTTATTAAATAGTTTTTAGAAAAGAAAATGTTTTTAATAAATGGGAAAATGAAATACAGAAATATGTCAAACACATAATTATTCACACCCTTGAGTCAATACATGTTAGGATTATCTTTAGCAGCGATTACATCTGGGAGTCTTTCTGGGTAAGTCTATTACAGCTTTCCACACCTGGATTGTACAATATTTGTACATTATTATTATACTTTTTTTTCAAGATCTGTCAACTTCAATGTCATCTTGGTAAGCAGTGAACATTTGGCCCTGTGTTTTTGATTATTGTCCTGTTGGAAGGTGAATTTGTCTTCTAGTGTCTGTTGCTTAGCTCTATTTTGTTTATATTCTTTTATTTTGTTTAGTCCTTGCAAATGTCAAGCATACATACAGTTGAAGTCGGAAGTTTACATAAACTCAGGTTGGAGTCATTAAAACTAGTTTAAAATTGTAGACCTCCACAAGTCTGGTTCATCATTGGGAGCAATTTCCAAACGCCTGAAAGTACCACAGTCACCTGTACAAACAATAGTACGCAAGTATAAACACCATGGGACCACACATCTGTCATACAGCTCAGGAAGGAGACACGTTCTGTCTCCTAGAGATGAATGTACTTTGGTGCGAAAAGTACAAATCAATCCCAGAACAACAGCAAAGGACCTTGTGAAGATGCTGGAGGAAACAGGTACAAAAGTATCTATATCTACAGTAAAACGAGTCCTATATCGACATAACCTGCAAGGAAGAAGCCACTGCTCCAAAACCACTATAAAAAAAGACAGACTCCGTTTTTTCAACTGCACATGGGGACAAAGATCGTGCTTTTTTGGAGAAATGTCATCTGGTCTGATGAAACAAAAATAGAACTGTTTGGCCATAATGACCATCGTTATGTTTGGAGGAAAAAGGGGAAGGCTTGCAAGCTGAAGAACACCATCCAAACCGTGAAGCACGGGGGTGGCAGCATCATGTTGTGGGGGTGCTTTGCTGCAGGAGGAACTGGTGCACTTCACAAAAAACGATGGTATCATGAAGAAGTAAAGTTATGTGGATATATTGATGCGCGGGCAAGGAGGCCTACAAACCTGACTCAGTTATACCAGCCTTGTCAGGAGGAATGGGCCAAAATTCACCCAACTTATTGTGGGAAGCTTGTGGAAGACTACCCAAAATGCTTGGAAGGCTACCCAAAAGGCAATGCTACCAAATACTAATTGAGTGTATGTAAACTTTTGACCCACTGGGAATGTGATGAAAGAAATAAAATATGAAATAAATCATTCTCTCTACTATTATTCTGACATTTCACATTCTTAAAATAAAGTGGTGATCCTAACTGACCTAAGACAGGGAATTGTTACTAGGATTAAATGTCAGGAATTGTGAAAAACTGATTTTAAATGTATTTGGCTAAGGTGTATGTAAACTTCCAACTTCAACTGTATAACATGGTGAAGTCACCACCATGCTTGAAATTATGAAGTGTGGTACTCAGTGATGTGTTGTGTTGGATTTGCCACAAGCATAATGTTTTTACTTTAGTGCCTTATTGCAAACAGGATGCATGTTTTGGAATATTTTTATTCTGTACAGGCTTCCTTCTTTTCACGCTGTCATTTAGGTTAGTTTTGGGGAGTAACTACAATGTTGTTGATCCATCATCAGTTTTCTCCTATCACAGCTATTCAACTCCGTAACTGTTTTAAAGTCACCATTGGCCTCATGGTGAAATCCCTGAGTGGTGTCCTTCCTCTCCGGCAACTGAGTTAGGAAGGACGTCTGAATCTTTGTAGTGACTGGGTGTATTGATACGCCATCCAACGTGTAAATAATAACTTCACCATGCTTAAAGGGGTATTCAATGTCTGCTTTTTTATTTTCACCCATCTTACCAATAGGTGCCCCTCTTTGCGAGGAATTGGAAAACCTCCCTGGTCTTTGTAGTTGAATCTGTGTTCGAAATTCACTGCTCAACTGAGGGACCTTACAGATAGTTGTGTATGCGGGACACAGAGATGAGGTAGTTATAAAAAAATCATGGTAAACACTATTACACAGAGTTAGTCCATGCACATTATTACGTGACTTGTTAAACAAATGTGTACTCCTGACCTTATTTAGGTTTGCCATTTCAAAGGGGTGGAATAATTATTGACACGAGACATTTCATTACTTTTTAATTAATTTCAAGAAAACTCGACAAACAATCCATTTTAAATTCAGACTGTAACACAACAAAATGTGGAAAAAAGTCAAGGCATGTGGATACTTTCTGAAGGCACTATATAGTAGCATTACAGTTGTTGTGCTAATGTCCTAACCTTTAGCATGTTTCTTCATTTCACCTGGTCATACGGAAGGGGTCGCACACCCGGCTGACATACTTTTTGTTGTAGAGGCTTCAGGCCCTAGCATGTCAGCATATATTAGCGTGAAGGTTGTTCTACCGAGATGCTAGCATCAGTATGTTTCTCCAGCTCACCTGGACATGTGGCAGGGGTCGCATACCCATCCGCGCTCCTTCTTGTTGTAGCGGCTGCATGCCTTGCAGGTGTACATCTTACAGTCTATGCACTGACGCTTACTGTTGACCAGGAACTTGAAGGGCTGCAAGCAGCGGATGCAGTGGGACTCTGTCAGGCTGGTCCCAGTGCCCAGCAGCTCTCTCTTGGTGTCCTCCTTCTCTAGCTGCGTCTTTAGCTCCCTGCAAAATACACAAGGATGGATGGATAAATTGATTGACAGAGAAATATAAACAGAAGATGATGGATAGCTTGGCAGAGAGGCTATAGTGCAGAGATTATCAACTACAATCAGCCGAGGGCTGATTTTTTTCTTGAGAGGATGGTCAGTGGGACAGAAAATAGTTACAAATAATTTGTAGACTGCAAATTGACCGCAAGAAGCCCAAACAGATATAATATTAGACTAAAACATAATAATTTCAAACCTTGCTTGAATTTGTATACAATCACATAGAATGAGTATACCAAACATTAGGAACAACTTCCTAATATTGAGCTGCACCACCGCTTTTGGCCTCAGAACAGCTTCAATTTGTCGGGGCATGGACTCTACAAGGTGTCGAAAGCATTCTACAGCTGGGCACTGGGACAGGAATGCTCGCCGATTTTGACTCCAATGCTCCCCATAGTTGTGTCAAGTTGGCTGGATGTCCTTTGGGTGATGCACCATTCTTGATACACCCAGGAATCTGTTGAGCGTGAAAACCCCAGCAGCGTTGCAGTTCTTGACACAAACCGGTGTACCTGGCAGCTACTACCATACCCGTTCAAAGGCACTTAAATACTTTGTCTTGCGCATTCACCCTCTGAATGGCACACATTCAAAATCCATGTCTCAATTATTTCCAGGCTTAAAAATCCTTGTTTAACTTGTCTACTCCCCTTCATCTACACTGATTGAAGTGGATCTAACAAGTGACATCAATAAGGGATCATAGGTTGCACCCCCCCAAAACAGCTAGAATTTGTTTTGTCTCAGAAAACTTAAGGGGCCAAATAAAATCACATGCGGGCCAAATTCACAGTTGGGGAACCCTGCTGTAGTGGATGGATGGATGGATAGACAGACAGAAGTAAAGACAGAAGAATGGACATAGGAAAGGACAAATGGAGGGACAAACTGACAGTAGATAGGACAGACAGTAGATTGATTATTCTATACCAGTCACAGGAGTTGAAGACAATGGCCCAATTTTTCTGTAAGCCTGCAATCAGTCCCTTTCCTATCCTGTAATATGTTCAGTGATGGACCAAGGCATGCGTATCCTTGGGCTATCCAAAGTAATGAAGGGCCACTGGTATCTATAAAGGCTTTATATGAAGCCCGAGAGACACGGCTCACATCTGTGGTTACATATATTTTACATAAGCTGAAAACATGGCCCCGGGAAATAAGTCCGTGAGGCCATGTGAGCCATCTCATAAACAGCAACATGACTAGCCCAAAGGCTAAAATGCTATCACTTTGCAGATGGAAACCGAAGCATTATTGCTTCCTTTAAGAGGTACCATATGTTTAGTTTTTTTTGCCAAATATCAAAGCCTTGCTTGCTTGTAACAATAAAAGACAAACGTAACATATTTACAATCCATGGTAAGGGAATGGTAAATGTCATAATGTGCTTCTTGAGTGAAAACTGACTTTTAGCTCGAACTTGTAGGCTTATGCTACGTGTCAATCTGCATTAAGCCGATTCGTTCACAACTGGCTGGTGGCTGCATTGGAGTTCTCGGTATAAGCTGGAATCATGGAGGTTTTAAACTCAGCAGATTGTGGGTTCTCCAACCTGGGGAAAGTCTAAATCCCTGCCACAACTAAACCCCTGCATATCAAATGTCAACTGCTAACCTTATGAGACAACAGGTAATAAGAGAGAACTAGGAATATACGCGGCATCAGAGGTAGACATGGAGAAGGCTAACAATTTAATTTTCTATTTTCCACATGAAAACAACTGGTTTCCCTCGTCTGTCTCTCGCATTGTGGTGGATTGCAGAAAGTACTTGGTGGCCATCTTGGCCGTCAGTCGTTTCTGAGGCATGCTAATCCAATAGTATGTGTCAGTAATAACGCACAACATGCATATTGATACAGTACCTTAACTGCACTGGACTTGTAGAGTTAGTAGAGCCTGACAGAAACATTCTAACATTGGACATAGAGTTGAAGTCGGAAGTTTACATACACCTTAGCCAAATACATTTACACTCAGTTTTTCACAATTCCTGACATTTAATCCTAGTAAACATTCCCTGTCTTAGGTCAGTTAGGACCACAACTTTATTTTAAGAATGTGAAATGTCAAAATAATTGTAGAGAGAATGATTTATTTCAGCTTTTATTTCTTCCATCACATTCCCAGTGGGTCAGAAGTTTACATATACTCAATTAGTATTTGGTAGCATTGCCTTTAAATTGTTTAACTTGGGTCAAACGTTTTGTGTAGCCTTCCACAAGCTTCCCAAAATAAGTTGGGTGCATTTTGGCCCATTCCTCTTGAAAGAGCTGGTGTAACTGAGTCAGGTTTGTAGGCCTCCTTGCTCGCACACACTTTTTCAGTTCTGCCCACAAATTTTCTATAGGTTTGAGGTCAGGGCTTTGTGATGGCCACTCCAATACCTTGTCTTTGTTGTCCGTAAGCCATTTTGCCACAACTTTGGAAGTATGCTTGGAGTCATTGTCTGTTTGGAAGACCCAATTGCGACCAAGCTTTAACTTCCTGACTGATGTCTTGAGATGTTGCTTCAATATATCCACATAATTTTACTTCCTCATGTAGCCATCTATTTTGTGAAGTGCACCAGTCCCTCCTGCAGCAAAGCACCCACACAACCTTATGCTGCCACCCCCGTGTTTCACGGTTGGGAAGGTGTTCTTCGGCTTCCAAGCTTCCCCCTTTTTCCTCCAAACATAACGATGGTCATTATGACCAAACAGTTATATTTTTGTTTCATCAGACCAGATTACATTTCTCCAAAAAGTATGATCTTTGTATTCATGTGCAGTTGCAAACCGTAGTCTGGGTTTTTTATGGCGGTTTTGGAGCAGTGGCTTCTTTCTTGCTGTGCGGCCTTTCAGGTTATGTCGATATAGGACTCGTTTTACTGTGGACATACCTGTTTCCTCCAGCATCTTCACAAGGTCCTTTGCTGTTGTTCTGGGATTGATTTGCACTTTTTGCACCAAAGTATGTTCATCTCTAGGAGACAGAACGCATCTCCTTTCTGAGCGGAATGACGGCTGCGTGGTCCCATGGTGTTTATACTTGCGTACTATTGTTTGTACAGATGAACGTGGTTCCTTCAGGCGTTTGGAAATTGCTCCCAAGGATGAACCAGACTTGTGGAGGTCTACAATTTTTTTCTTCTGAGGTCTTGGCTGATTTCTTTTGATTTTCCCATGATGTCAAGCAAAGAGGCACTGAGTTTGAAGGTAGGCCTTGAAATACATCCACAGCTACACCTCCAATTGACTCAAATGTTGTCAATTAGCCTATCAGAAGCTTCTAAAGTATTACATAATTTTCTGGAATTTTCCAAGCTGTTTAAAGGCACAGTCAACTTAGTGTATGTAAACTTCTGACCCACTGGAATTGTGATACAGTGAATTATAAGTGAAATAATCTGTCTGTAAACAATTGTTGTAAAAATGACTTGTGTCATGTTCAAAATAGATGTCCTAACCGACTTGCCAAAACTATAGTTTGTTAACAAAAAATTTGTGGAGTGGTTGAAAAATGAGTTTTAATGACTACAACCTTAGTGTATGTAAACTTCCGACTTCAACTGTACATTAAATAAACTCAAATTGTCCTTGATGTCAAGGACCCAATAATACATACAGCTGGAAGCGTTGCTCTTATAAGGTGATATCATGATGTTCACCTGCACTATTAGAATACAGAGAGGCAGACTTGCAACACCCCTAAGCAACACATTTTTTTTGTGGTAGTTATTAGGATCCCCATTAAGCAGCTACTCTTCCTGGGGTCCACAAAAAACATGAATAGACAAGAACAGAACTACAACTAAAAAAAATGGCACACAAAGCTTACATATCAATACATACATAGAAAATACAGTATCTAGGTCAAATAGGGGAGACGCATTGTGCTGTGAGATGTTGCTATTTGGTTTGTTTTTTACAGACAGGACTACCAATTTGTTTGTTCCAGAATGAGGGTAGGAAAATTCTTGGAGGCAGACATGACACGGTTTAACTGTGCTTAGACCCTATATTTACTGTAAATTGTAATTAAGACAGAGATGATATAAAATAGCATACCACTCAACTCAACCATTTCAGTGCGTTATTAGAGGATAAAGTCAATACTGTAAGACTAATACATGTTGTCTTAATAACACATGGAACCCAGAGAAGGGAGACATAACTTGCTTTACAATGTCCAGCAAATCTCTTGACATCATATAAACACTGAATGTGTACATCAAAGAAATCGTACATAAAATGCAAACGCTTAAACTGTATACAGTAGATGCCACAAATGCAATAATTTACAAGGTTTAGAAACAAGTAGGGTGAATTCATATAAATCAGGTCTTCACATTCAAATTGCTGCAAAGAAACCACTGCCAAGGGACACCAATAAGAAGAAGAGACATACTTGGGCCAAGAAACAAGAGCAATGGACATTAGACGGGTGGAAATCTGTCCTTTGGTCTGATGAGTCCAAATTTGAGATTTTTGGTTGTCTTTGTGAGACGCAGTAGATGAACAGATTATCTCTGCATGTGTGGTTCCCACCGTGAAGCATGGAGGAGGTGGTGTGATGGTGTGGGGGTTCTTTGCTGGTGACACTGTCTGATTTATTTAGAATTCAAGGCACACTTAACCAGCATGGCTACCACAGGATACTGCAGTGATACGCCATCCCATCTGGTTTGCATTTAGTGGGACTATCATTTGTTTTTCAACAGGACAATGACCCAAAACACCTCCAGGCTGTGTAAGGGCTATTTGACCAAGAAGGAGAATGATGGTGTTCTGCATCAGATGACCTGGCCTCCACAATCACCTGACTTCAATTTACTTTTTTACAATCGCTTTTCCAATTGACATGGTTTGGGATGAGTTGGACCACAGAGTGAAGGATAAGCAGCCAACAAGTGCTCAGTATATGTGGGAACTCATTCAAGACTGTTGGAAAAGCGTTCCAGGTGAAGCTGGTTGAGAGAATGCCAAGAGTGTGCCAAGAGTCATCAAGGCAAAGGGTGGCTACTTTGAAGAATCTCAAATATAAAATATATTTTGATTTGTTTAAAACTTTTTTGGTTACTACATGATTACATATGTGTTATTTCATAGTTTTGATGTCTTCACTATTATTCTACAATGTAGAAAATAGTAAAGATAAAGAAAAAACATTGAATGCGTAGGTGTGTCCAAACTTTTGACTGGTATTGTATATCTCACTAGGTCAGGATTTTTAAGCCTTGATACAGTGCCTTCGGAATGTTTTCAGACCCCTTCACTTTTTCGACATTTTATTAAGTTACTGCCTTATCCTACAATGGGTTAAATAAAATAAAAATCCTCATATCTGGAGAGACTTGAAAATAGCTGTGCCTGACCTGACAAAAACATTTTTTTAAATCAATTTTAGAATAAGGCTGCAACCTAACAACATGTGGAAAAAGTCGAGGGGTCTGAATACTTTCCGAAGGCACTAGTTCTAATGTGTTCATGATATTTGTAATTTCCCTAATTGCATGATGGTGATAGTTTTTAGTGTGATTTCCTTTACTGTCCATTGTGGTACTTAAAACCGTATTATAATCTTCCACCATAATAATTGAGTAATTTGTTGCTCAATAGATTATTATATAGATATTTTCTAAGAATTGTGGATCATCATTATTTGGACCATATAGATGAATTAGCCAAATCTGTTTTTGGTCCAATAGCATATTTAAAAGGATCCGCCTTCCTTGAGGATCTGTTTGGACAGTTTGCCCTGGCATTAGTTGAACACAGCCAATCCAACAGTTTCTGAAAAGTTGTCACTTCCTGAGATCTGTTTCAAATGTTTTTTTAAGTAGTTCCTTTCTCAGATATGTATTCAAATAGTTTTTAAAAAAGTAGTTACTTTCTGAGATCGGTAGTCAAATAGTAGTAGTCACCTCCAAAGTAAATATTTGTTCTCACAATTAAAAAAAAAACTACAGCTATCCCAGGTCTGCAAGGTTCTGAACCTTTCACTGAATACACCCCTGGTTAACAGACTCATGCCATGATATGGGGTCATGCTTTTCGAACTGTGCACAGTTCTCAGGAGTCAGAATAGGAAGGCTACTGCTTAATAGCTATGCCCGGTCAGCAAGATGGGGCCTCAGAGATACAGCAGTACAGCTGTGAGGCATTGGCAATGGGATATAAAATGTATATCTGTTAAATCTGTCCTCTGAAAGCCCAAATCCCAGGGGCTTGGTATATATCCTGTGCCTTCCTGATTTGAATAGCGAGGATATCCGCACCATGGGCAAAGTCTTAGCTAGTTGCATGGAGGCGTGTGGCAGCATCGTCTCTCAAGGTTCCATTCAAGAGCCCTCTGGTTAGAGATCCGGAAGATACGCACCTGGAAAAATAACTACCTTACAATGAAGGCTAGATGTGACATGTGACATGTGCAAGTGTTAACATGTTGTTTTTTTGTTGTTTGAAAAAAAAAAAGTAAAAAATCATCTTTATCATTAATATGCTATGTCAATAAAAGCAATTTAACTGTCAAAGAAGACTGCCTTGGAATTTTATTTCGTGCAAACTAATAAAAAACAATGTTTTGCACATTGTCTTTTTCTACTTCAATTTTAGCATGCTATAGATACAGTAGATATTTATGTTTTTCTTTTCAATGTGATCTTTAGTGTAGACAGATTGAGCCAAGTTTGAGTCTGTGTAAGGGTTCTAAAAATTAAATAACTTTACAAGTAGACCCAGATATTTGAGAGGTTTTATAAAATACACAGGATTAGCATGTCCCTAGGATTACATTAAACTAAATTGATTATGACCTTAAACCAGAAAGTTCTGCTTAGCTGGCACTCCTTGGGAATCCTGGTATGGGAGCCAGACATCCACATTCTGGGAAGATCCAATTTAGCAGACTGTTCCCATACAAGGATATCTCCTGGATGCCCATCAACACCAGCCCCCCCCCCCCCTTCCCCACACACATCCTTCATAGCTCACATTAAGTTAAGGGGAGTGAGAAAGAAAGAATCATAAAACCATCACATAATAGTTTCCAGAGACTGAAAAGCAACCCACGGTTCAGAGCAGACTACTAAGCATTAAGAGCCATTTTCCCTTTCGATCCCAAAAACCTCCGCTTGATTTGATAAATCTTTAGCCAAACAGTTCTGCTAAATGGACCGGTTTCAACATTGCAGTTACATAATGCGGGGATCAATGTGAATGCATATACACAAGAGTAAGAGTGTTTATCGTAAGGCGTTAACCCCGGCGTCCTGGCTAAATTCCCAAATTAGCCCCATTTCCATCATGGCCACCTAATTACCCCTTCATTCCTAATTGTCACATAGTATCACACCTCACCTCTTTTTAAATTAAATCAGTTATTATAATATTATTCAATTAAAGCTTCATTCTGGGATTCGAAAAACAACCAAATGGCCATCCCGCCACTTGTTTTGGTTTACAGATCATCCCCAGCTTACAATTGGCTCGTTCATCCCCCCTCCTCTCTCCTGTAACTATTCCCCGGGTAGTTGCTGTAAATCAGAACGTGTTCTCAGTCAACTAACCTGGTAAAATAAAATAAAATACAGCTGACAGATGGGCCTAAGAAAATGTAACCCCTCTCAAATGCAAATGAACCTCTAACGAGGATTAGCTGTCAACGGATGTTTATTGACTCTCCAAAATATTATCTAACCCATAAGATACGCTGTGAAATGAAATGATAGAACGTGCAATGTTAAACAATGTTAAACAAGAGCCATTGTTAATAGAGAGACGTGATTTGTGGTTATTACTTACACAAACTTTCATGGTTGGAGGTACAATATAGCAGAAAACAATGCTACAATAATTGGGATTATGGCTTGAGTTTTAAAGTGGAACTGACAGATTTTAGCAACATGAAATCTTATTAAAATCAGCTCAATATACAGCCCCAGGAAGAATATGAAGCCTTTAAAAAGAAATCTGACAAGCAAGCAAATAGATATGGTAATTTTAAAATGCTATTAAATTCATAGAATGTTTGAGAATGACGTAGAGTAAGCCATTTGTGAAATTTCTATAGAAATAAAGAGTGGAAACGCGGCCGTGCGTTTGGACAGTTAATAGACACTGCAGTAAATTAAACATCTGTCTTGTCTAGGACCGGAGTCTACACAGACTGGTGCGCCATTGCCAATCAGAGCTACAGCAGGCCTATATGCAAATAAGCCCTTGTGTTGCCAACAATATTTAGTGGGTTTTCAGACCCCTCCAGCGACTTTAATTGGTAAAATTTTCTAGCGACATATTCAGCTACCTACACGGGCCTATCATTATTCACTTTGAACTGGACTGTGTGTTTACAGGCAGTAGCAACAGTGTGCGTCACGCCCTGACCTTAGAGATCCTTTTTATGTCTCTATTGTGGTTTGGTCAGGGAGAGAGTTGGGGTGGGCATTCTATGTTTTGTGTTTCTATGATTTTCTATTTCTATGTTTTGGCCGGGTATGGTTCTCAATCAGGGACAGCTGTCTATCGTTGTCTCTGATTGGGAACATACATAGGTAGCTTTTTTTCCCACCGTTATTTGTGGGAAGTTGACTTTGTTTAGGGCACATAGCCTTTGAGCTTCACGATTTGGTTTGTATTGTTTATTGTTGTGTCGGCGTCATTTCTAAAATAAAAAGAAAATGTAGGCTCACCACGCTGCACCTTGGTCCTCATCTTTCAACAGCTGTGACAGTGGGACTTTAGATCATTGAAAAGCGTTTGCCAAAAGTCACAAAATACATCTGAATGGATTTCTGCAAATATGTTAATACCACAGGAGTACTCTTACATTTGGGAACTTTACAGTTCTATTGATCAAACAACCATGAAAAGGTAAGCTTTCTCCCTCAATTGCCTATGAACATCAACAACAACAAGATCAATAACTAATGTTAGAGCGAGATGAGCTAAAATCTTACAAGGGAACAATAGATAAACCCACTCAAACTTTTTCAGCTTGTAGATGGCCGTCAAAATTGCACTTATAAACGATGGGGAATAATAACCTGCTTTCCCGTCTGCAGCTTGTCTGCCAATGCATGCTTGTCCAAAACCACAATTTGACGACTGAATGGGAACCCATTTGATCGATGCCAAATACACTTGATTGACAACTAAGAGTTATGTAAACTGTCAGCATAGCTTGCTAGCAAAGTGATTCACATTTCTTGCTAGTTAACCAAACGACACCTATAGGTAAAACTAGGCTCCTTGTGTTTAGCTTGCTACATAAATACAGTTGAAGTCGGAAGTTTACATACACCTTAGCCAAATACATTTAAACACAGTTTTTCACAATTCCTGACATTTAATCCTAGTAAAAATTCCCTGTCTTAGGTCAGTTAGGATCACCACTTTATTTTAAGAATGTGAAATGTCAAAAAATTTGTAAAGAGAATTGATTTATTTCAGCTTGTATTTCTTTCATCACATTCCCAGTGGGTCAGAAGTTTACATATACTCAATTAGTATTTGGTAGCATTGCCTTTAAATTGTTTAACTTGGGTCAAACATTTTGGGTAGCCTTCCACAAGCTTCCCACAATAAGTTAGGTGAATTCTGGCCCATTCCTCCTGACAGAGCTGGTGTAACTGTCAGGTTTGTAGGCCTCCTAGCTCGCACATGCTTTTTCAGTTCTGCCCAAAAACTTTCTATGGGATTGAGGTCAGGGCTTTGTGATGGCCACTCCAATACCTTGACTTTGTTGTCCTTAAGCCATTTTGCCACAACTTTGGAAGTATGCTTGGGGTCATTGTCCATTTGGAAGACGCATTTGCGACCAAGCTTTAACTTCCTGACTGATGTCTTGAGATGTTGTTTCAATATATCCACATCATTTTACTTCCTCATGATACATCTTTTTTGTGACGAGCACCAGTCCCTCCTGCAGCAAAGCACCCCCACAACATGATGCTACCACCCCCGTGCTTCACGGTTGGGATGGTGTTCTTCGACTTGAAAGCCTCCCCCTTTTTCCTCCACATGGTGATTATGGCCAAACAGTTCTATTTTTGTTTCATCAAACCAGAGGACATTTCTCCAAAAAGTACAATCTTTGTCCCCATGTGCAGTTACAAACCGTAGTCTGTTTTTTTTATGGCGGTTTTGGAGCAGTGGCTTCTTCCTTGCTGAGCGGCCTTTCAGGTTATGTCGATGTAGGACTTGTTTTACTGTGGATATAGATACTTTTGTACTTGTGTCCTCCAGCATCTTCACAAGGTCCTTTGCTGTTGTTCTGGGATTGATTTGCACTTTTCGCACCAAAGTACGTTCATCTCTAGGAGACAGAACGTGTCTCCTTCCTGAGCGGTACGACAGCTCCGTGGTCCCATACTTGCGTACTATCGTATGTACATATGAATGTGGTACCTTCAGGTGTTTGGAAATTGCTCCCAAGGATGAACTAGACTTGTGGAGGTCTACAGTTTTTTTTCCCCGGCTGATTTATTTAGATTTTCCAATCATGTCAAACAGAGGCACTGAGGTTGAAGGTAGGCCTTGAAATACATCCACAGGTAAACCTCCAATTGACTCAAATGACGTCAATTAGCCTATCAGAAGCTTCTAAAGCCATGACATAATTTCATGGAATTTTCCAAGCTGTTTAAAGGCACAGTCAACTTAGTGTATGTAAACTTCTGACCCACTGGAATTGTGATACAGTGAATTATAAGTGAAATAATCTGTAATAGTCTGTAAATAATTGTTGGGAAAATTACTTGTGTCATGCACAAAGTAGATGTCCTAACCGATTTGCCAAAACTATTTGCCAAAATTTGTGGAGTGATTGAAAAACAAGTTTTAATGACTCCAACCTAAGTGTATGTAAACTTCCGACTTCAACCGTAAGCTAGCTTTTTTTGGTAAGCCATTCTTGTGATTTTTGTTGAGCACCCCTCCATTGCTTTGTTTGCAAAAGCACGAAGGCCCACCTGAACAAATAAACTAGCCTATTAACACCGTTATGACTGACTAGTGATCATTGCTCTTGCAGTTTGATTGTTTTAACATTCCCAGCCTTGGTTACATTCATCTGTTTTTGTCCAAAATATTGAGTCATTGAAACTGGAACAGTGCATCCCAAATGGGTGGCTGGAGCAAACAATGTACCAGGCCAGGTGTGATTTACAACCTGATAGCAATATTTGTTGGACTACCAAGAAATGTATTATATAAATGATATTATTAATGCGTTGAAGTCACACCCTGATCTGTAGACCTGTGCTTGTCTACACACCCCCATCAGGTGTCTCCCATTTCCCCTATTATCCCCTGTGTATTTACACTTCCGTTCAAAAGATTGGGGTCAATGGGAAATGTCCTTGTTTTTGAAAGAAAAGCACATTTCTTTGTCCATTAAAATAACATAAAATTGATCAGAAATACAGTGTAGACATTGTTAATGTTGTAAAGTCCCTTTTTCAGGACCCTGTCTTTCAAAGATAATTCATAAAAATCCAAATAACTTCACATATCGAATTTGTAATAGGTTTAACACTGTTTCCCATGCTTGTTCAATGAACCATAAACAATTAATGAACATGCACCCGTGGAACGGTCGTTAAGACACTAACAGTTTACAGACGGTAGGCAATTAAGGTCACAGTTATGAAAATGTAGGACACTAAAGAGGCATTTCTACTGACTCTGAAAAACACCTAAAGAAAGATGCCCAGGGTCCCTGCTCATCTACGTGAACTTGCCTTAGACATGCTGCAAGGAGGCATGAGGACTGCAGATGTGACCATAGAATTGCAATGTCCGTACTGTGAAACGCTTAAGACAGCGCTACAGGAAGACAGGACGGACAGCTGATCGTCCTCGCAGTTGCAGACCACGTGTAACATCTGCACAGGATCGGTACATCCGAACATCACATCTGCGGGACAGGTACAGGATGTTAACAACTGCCCAAGTTACACCAGGAACGCACAATCCCTCCATCAGTGCTCAGACTGTCCGCAATGGGCTGAGAGAGGCTGGACTGAGGGCTTGCAGGCCTGTTGTAAGGCAGGTCCTCACCAGACATCACCGGCAACAACGTCGCCTATGGGCACAAACCCACTGTCGCTGGTCCATACAGGACTGGCAAAAAGTGCTCTTCACTGACGAGTCGCGGTTTTGTCTCACCAAGGGTAATGGCCGGATTTGCGTTTATCGTCAAAGAAATTAGCGTTACACCGAGGCCTGTACTCTGGAGCGGGATCGATTTGGAGGTTGAGAGACCGTCATGGTCTGGGGCTGTGTGTCACAGCATCATCGGACTGAGCTTGTTGTCATTGCCTGCAATCTCAACGCTGTTCGTTACAGGGAAGACATCCTCCTCCCTCATGTGGTACCCTTCCTGCAAGCTCATCCTGACATGACCCTCCAGCATGACAATGCCACCAGCCTTACTGCTCGTTCTTTGCGTGATTTCCTGCAAGACAGGAACGTCAGTGTTCTGCCATGGCCAGCAAAGAGCCCGGATCTCAATCCCATTGAGCACGTCTGGGACCTGTTGGATCCGAGGGTGAGGGCTAGGGCCATTCCCCCCAGAAATGTCCGGGTGCCATGGTGGAAGAGTGGGGTAACATCTCACAGCAAGAACTGGCAAATCTGGTGCAGTCCTTGAGGAGGAGATGTACTTAATGCAGCTGGTGGCCACACCAGCTACTGACTGTTACTTTTGATTTTGACCCCCCTTTGTTCAGGGACATGTTATTCCATTTATGTTAGTCACATGTCTGTGGAACTTGTTCAGTTTATGTCTCAGTTGTTGAATCTTGCTTTGTTCATACATATATTTACGTATATGTAAATATGTTAAGTTTGCTGAAAATAAATGCAGGTGACAGTGAGAGTACGTTTCTTTTTTTGCTGAGTTTATATCTGAAAGATATAAGAAAGATCAGGAAACATTTGTTAGTTTTTTTTACATGTATTTAACCCTGTAGTTTGGTCACTAAACAGCCTCCATATACTGTATACTTCCATAATTGTTTTGACAGGTACTGGGGGACTTTCAGACGAGTCTTGAGGCCCGTGGGCTTCCTATAACAAAACAACTGACATGTAGGTGTTCGTGAGTCACCTTTACACAGAGGGGTCATATTCATTTTGTAGGCCAAACCGTTCGGACGTTACAGACTATTTTGTGAGAAGACTGATTTCTTCGGGAAGTCTCATGGTCTGACATACATCGCTCTAGCTCTTTCACCTTTCACTGCAGATGCAAAAGTGTTACAAAGCTGGATGCGGTGGATTGAGACGCATCCAATGCATTATAAAAACATATCTCAAGCTTAAACTGATGGACTTTTATGGGAATGTTCGTATTATGCTAATTAGATTTCCGCGGGGCACGGACATCGACCTTAGAGGGTTAATGGACTTAATCAACAACAAGCATCATGACAAAAACAGCTCTAACTCTAACAGAGAACACGGAAAATAAATAGCTGGATCAAGACATTGGCAAAGTGTGTGGCAGAATTTGGAAAGGAAGAGGAGACAGTGAGTTGTTTGTGTTTTGGGAAAGAGAGACCAGGAGAGGAGGAGAGAGAGAGAATCTTGTTTTTCATTCAGAGTTTGAAATAGTCTGGCTAAAATTGGCCTTTTGACTGACATGGCTGTGTTCCTCTCTACAACGGGAAAGAAAATTCCACGTACATTCCAGAGCCGTAGAGAGACTCATGGCCTGGACAACATAGACCATCAGCAACTGCAACCAAGCGTGCTTAGGCCTACTGTATAGCTGTGACTATAGCTAAAGCTTCCTAACCACAACAAACAACCACACTGAATATGGATACATGGGAGTTTAATCTGGACACAAAATGGACCGTTAGTCCTGTTTTATTGCTACTGTGCATCTATATTTTTGTATTTTCTCTATATTAAGTTAGAGACATGTGGAGCAGCAGAGGTCAGCATCATGGCATCAGGGGACTTTCTGCAAATCTGCAGAAGAGCTCTGAGTATGCCAGGAGTGATTGGTTGATTAGATCAGGTTAGATTTCTGACCAAAGGGCAGGGCGTGTGCCAAACTGGTGCTTCTTTCTCTGCTATGTCCCTTCCTTTTCTGTCTCTCTCTCTCAAACCCAACCATACACACAAATAAGACCAGATGCACAAAGGCACGCAAGCACACATGCACACCCCAGGCATTCCCAAACACCTGTAGAACATCAATATTTCATATCTACGATTAATCATCCTACATGTTACTACCGAAGAATTTACAATCATTTAAATGCTTATTGTAAAATATGTGACATGCAAGTTTAAAAACCAGACATGGCATTTAACATGTTAAATATAACTTTTTATTCATTAAGAACACATGGGAACCAGCAGCTAATCCATTTACAATGGGTTAAATAACAAGGACATTTCACATAGGAGGAATAAAAACAAGGACTGCGTCTCAAATGGCACCCTATTCCCTAAACGCTATCATAACCGTCATCGATAAAAGACAATACTTTGCAGCCGTCTTCATCGACCTGGCCAAGGCTTCAACTCTGTCAATCACCGTATTCTTATCGGCAGACTCAACAGCCTTGGTTTCTTAAATGACTGCCTCGCCTGGTTCACTAACTACTTCTCAGATAGAGTTCACTGTGTCAAATCGGAGGGCCTGTTGTCCGGACCTCTGGCAGTCTCTATGGGGGTGCCACAAGGTTCAATTCTCGGGCATACTCTTTTCTCTGTATATATAAATGATGTCGCTCTTGCTGCTGGTGATTCTCTGATCCACCTCTACGCAGACGACACCATTCTATATACATCTGGCCCTTTGGACACTGTGTTAACAAACCTCCAAACGAGCTTCAACGCCATACAACACTCCTTCCGTGGTCTCCAACTGCTCTTAAATGCTAGTAAAACTAAATGCATGCTCTTCAACCGATCACTGCCAGCACCCGCCCGACTAGCATCGCGACTCTGGAGGGTTCCGACTTAGAATATGTGGATAACTATAAATACCTAGGTGTCTGGCTAGACTGTAAACTCACCTTCCAGACTCACATTAAGCATCTCCAATCCAAAGTTAAATCTAGAATCGGCTTCCTATTTCGCAACAAAGCCTCTTTCACTCATGCAGCCAAACATACCCTCGTAAAACTGACTATCCTGCCGATCCTCGACATCGGCGATGTCATTTACAAAATAGCCTCTAAACATTCTACTCAGCAAATCGGATGCAGTCTATCACAGTGCCATCCGTTTTGTCACTAAAGCCCCATATACTACCCATCACTGCGACGTGTATACTCTCGTTAGCTGGTCCTTGCTACAAATTCGTCGCCAAACCCACTGGCTCCAGGTCATCTATAAATCTCTGCTAGGTAAAGCGCTTACCTCACTGGTCACCATAGCAACACCCACCCGTAGCACCCACTCCAGCAGGTATATTTCACTGGTCATCCCCAAAGCCAACACCTACTTTGGCCACCTTTGCTTCCAGTTCTCTGCTGCCAATGACTGGAACGAATTGCAAAAAAATCCCTGAAGTTGGAGACTTATATCTCCCTCACTAATTTTAAGCATCAGCTGTCAGAGCAGCTTACCGATCGCTGCAGCTGTACACAGCCCATCTGTACATAGTCCATCCAACCAACCAACTACCGATCTCATCCCCATATTTGTTTTTGTTTTTCTGCTCTTTTGCAC
Organism: Salvelinus sp. IW2-2015; assembly: GCF_002910315.2. NCBI lineage: Eukaryota > Metazoa > Chordata > Actinopteri > Salmoniformes > Salmonidae > Salvelinus > Salvelinus sp. IW2-2015. Next base: position 1,867,684 of record NC_036875.1, on the reverse strand, counting down.
ACCAGTATTTCTACTTGCACATCCTCATCTGCACATATATCACTCCAGTGTAAATTGTAATTACTTCACCACTATTGATCTATTTATTTTCTTACCTCCTTACTTCATTTGTACACACTGTTTACAGATTTTTCTATTGTGTTATTGACTGTACGATTGTTTATCCCATGTGTAACTTTGTGTTGTTTGTCACAGGTCTTTGCTTTATCTTGGCCAGGTCGCAGTTGTAAATGAGTACTTGCTCTCAACTGGCCTACCTGGTTAAAAAAAGGTGAAATAAAATACATTTAAAACAAATGTGGTGTCCTACTTTGTTTTGTGTACACATAGGAATCTGGTCAAAAGTAGCACACAGTAAAGGGACAGGGTGCCATTTTGGACAAAGGCAAGTTTTACGAAGGAAATTAGTGGCTTGGGTCACAATCACTCGGCTAATGTTGTAAAAGACTTGACCAGAGGGGTATCCTATGAAGCAGGTTTGAGGAGTTAGAGCTATAACTTCGGTCAAATGAAAGTGTCTCACCTTTTAGCCAGATAAAACTATACTAAATATAATAACATGTCACCGAATAACTGATTAAAAACACACTATTTTGCAAAAAAGATCTACAGTAGCTTCAACAGCACTCTGTAGGGTAGCACCATGGTTTAGCTGGAGGACAGCTAGCTTCTGTCCTCTTCTGGGTACATTGACTTCAATACAAAACCTAGGAGGTTCATGGTTCTCACCCCATTCCATAGACTTACACAGTAATTATGACAACTTCCGGAGGACGTCCTCCAGCCTATCAGAGCTCTTGCAGAATTAACTGACATGTTGTCCACCCAATCAAACAATCAGAGAATGAATCTAGTAGTAAAAGCATAAGCTATAGCTAGCTAGCACTGCAGTGTGGTGAGAAAATGTGGTGAGTGAAAGACAATAGTTGAACAAAAGTTGAACAAAATGAAGGAGAAGCTAGAGAGAAATAGAGAGAGAGAGTAATTTTTTTTCACTTTCAATTTAACTTAAAGTTGAAGTCGGAAGTTTACATACACCTTAGCCAAATACATTTAAACTCAGTTTTTCACAATTCCTGACATTTAATCCAAGTAAAAATTCCCTGTTTTAGGTCAGTTAGGATCACCACTTTATTTTAAGAATTTGAAATGTCAGAATAATAGTAGAGTAATTTATTTCAGCTTGAATTTCTTTCATCACATTCCCAGTGGGTCAGAAGTTTACCAATACACGGTAATTAGGTTACTTTGGGTAGCATTGCTTAAATTGTTTAACTTGGTCAAATGTTTTGTGTAGCCTCTCCCACAGCTTCCCACATAAGTTGGGTGAATTTTGGCCCATTCCTCCTGACAGAGCTGGTGTACTGATTCAGTTTGTGGGCCTCCTTGCTCGCACACGCTTTAGTTCTGCCCACAGATTTTCTATAGGTTTGTAGGTCAAGGTTTGTGATGCCACTCAATACCTTGACTTTGTTTTCGTAAGCATTTTGCCACACTTTGGAAGTAGCGGGGGTCATTGTCATTTTTGGTTGGAAGACGCATTTGCGACCAAGCTTTAACTTCCTGACTGATGTCTTGAGATGTTGCTTCAATATATCCAGATAATTTTCCTCCTTCAGATCCATCTATTTTGTGAAGTGCACCAGCGCCCTCCTGCTGCAAAGGCACCCCCACAACATGATGCTGCACCCCCGTGTTCTTGGCTTGCAAGCCCTCCCTTCACCCTCCAAACATAACAATGTCATTATGGCAAACAGTTCCATTTTTGTTTCATCAACCCAGAGGACATTTCTCCAAAAGTATGTTCTTTGTCTCCCCTGTGCAGTTACAAACCGTAGTCTGTTGTTTTAATTGTGGTTTTGGAGCAGTGGTCTCTTCCTTGCTGAGGGCCTTTCAGGTTATGTCGATATAGGACTCGTTTTACTGTGGATTTAAAAAATATATATATTTAATTTTTATTCACCTTTATTACCAGGTAGACTAGTTGAGAACAAGTTCTCATTTGCAACTGCGACCTGGCCAAGATAAAGCAGCAGTTCGACACAACAACAACACAAGTTACACATGAAAAACAAACATACATCAATAATACAGTAGAAAATCTATATACAGCATGTGCAAATGAGGTAGGATAAGAGGGTAAGGCAATAAATAGGCCGTGGTGGCGAAGTAATTACAATATAGCAATTAAACACTGGAATGGTAGAATGTGCAGAAGATGAAAGTGCAAGTAGAGATACTGGGGTGCAAAGGAGCAAGATAAATAAATAATATCAGTATGGTTCCGGAGTTCCGGAGTTCCAAATATAGCAGCAGAGCTGAAAGATGAGCTCCTACAAATATTGAAATTTAAATGTTTTTTTAGAGTAAAGTACATCAAAAAAACAAAAAGAAAACTGCAAACTGAATAGGAGACCAAACAGCAGCAAACAAAGAAGAAAGGCTTTTGAAAAGTAACAATTTTTCATAAAATTATACCGTTTCTTAGCTAGCTAAGTTGTTTACCTGTTGCTAGCAGTTGCTAGGCATTCCTGGAAGAAGCTAGCTAGCTAACAAGGAGTGTCTAGTTGGTAGAAGAGAAGAAGGGACAAAGAGGACAAAGTGGACAAAATAAGGACAGAAGAAAAGGGAAAGGGGACATTAAGGTGAAGCAGTCTCTAAAGACACAAAAGACAATAATACAAGAAAACAACACTTCTATTGCCTCTCCCTCTACGATACGCACTTCCGGGTTGGAGCGAGTAGTTGCATTCCGCTTTGCTCCACAGGTAGTATTACATTTCATTCATTACAGTACAACAGTTGATTTTGTTGATCTTAGCTGGCTACATAGCCGTCTTTGTATCCAAGATAATTGTGTAGTCTAGAGTAATTGTGCGAGGTTACCTAGCCAGTTAGAGGTTACCTAGCCAGTTACACTTTCAAACAAGTAACAACGCAGCACTGCTAGCTGCCTATTTCACCAGCCAGCAGTACTATATCATTTTAGTCAATAAGATTTTTTGCAACGTAAGCTTAACTTTCTGAACATTCGAGACGTGTAGTCCACTTGTCATTCCAATCTCCTTTGCATTAGCGTAGCCTCTTCTGTAGCCTGTCAACTTTTGTCTGTCTATCCCTGTTCCTCCTCTCTGCACAGACCATACAACGCTTCACACCGCGTGGCCGCTGCAACTCTAACCTGGTGGTCCCAGCGTGCACGACCCCGTGGAGTTCCAGGTCTCAGGCAGCCTCTGGAACTGCCGATCTGCGCCAACAAGGCAGGTTCATCTCAGCCTATGCTTCCCTCCAGTCCCTCGACTTCTTGGCACTGACGAACATGGATTACCACTGATAACACTGCTACTCCTACTGCTCTCTCTCGTCTGCCCACGTGTTCTCGCACACCCCGAGAGCTTCTGGTCAGCGGGGTGGTGGCACTGGGATCCTCATCTCTCCCAAGTGGACATTCTCTCTTCTCTCCCTGACTCATCTGTCTATCGCCCCCTTTGAATTCATGCTGTCAACAGTTACAGCCCTTTCAAGCTTAACATCCTTATCATTATTGCCCTCCAGGTTCCTTGGAGAGTTCATCAATGAGCTTGACGCCCTGATAAGTTCCTTTCCTGAGGATGGCTCACCCTCACAGTTCTGGGTGACTTTAACCTCCCACGTCTACCTTTTGACTCATTCCTCTCTGCCTCCTTCTTTCCACTCCTCTCCTCTTTTGACCTCACCCTCTCACCTTCCCCCTACTCACAGGGCAGGCAATACGCTCGACTCATCTTTACTAGATGCTGTTCTTCCACTAACCTCATTGCAACTCCCCTCCAAGTCTCCGACCACTACCTTGTTCCTTTTCCCTCTCGCTCTCATCCAACACTTCCCACACTGCCCCTACTCGATGGTATCGCGCCGTCCCAACCTTCGCTCTCTCTCCCGCTACTCTCTCCTCTTCCATCCTATCATCTTTCCCTCTGCTCAAACCTTCTCCAACCTATCTCCTGATTCTGCCTCCTCAACCCTCCTCTCCTCCCTTTCTGCATCCTTTGACTCTCTATGTTCCCTATCCTCCAGGCCGGCTCGGTCCTCCCCTCCTGCTCCGTGGCTCGACGACTCATTGCGAGCTCACAGAACAGGGCTCCGGGCAGCCGAGCGGAAATGGAGGAAAACTCGCCTCCCTGCGGACCTGGCATCCTTTCACTCCCTCCTTCTACATTCTCCTCTTCTGTTCTTGCTGCTAAAGCCAATTCTACCACTCTAAATTCCAAGCATCTGCCTCTAACCCTAGGAAGCTCTTTGCCACTTCTCTCCCTCCTGAATCCTCCTCCCCCTCCTCCCCCCTCCTCCCTCTCTGCTGATGACTTCGTCAACCATTTTGAAAAGAAGGTCGACGACATCCGATCCTCGTTTGCTAAGTCAAACGACACCGCTGGTTCTGCTCACACTGCCCTACCCTGTGCTTTGACCTCTTTCTCCCCTCTCTCTCCAGATGAAATCTCGCGTCTTGTGACGGCCGGCCGCCCAACAACCTGCCCGCTTGACCCTATCCCCTCCTCTCTTCTCCAGACCATTTCCGGAGACCTTCTCCCTTACCTCACCTCGCTCATACACCTCATCCTTGACCGCTGGCTACGTCCCTTCCGTCTTCAAGAGAGCGAGAGTTGCACCCCTTCTGAAAAAACCTAACTCGATCCTCCGATGTCAACAACTACAGACCAGTATCCCTTCTTCTTTTCTCTCCAAAACTCTTGACGTGCCGTCCTTGGCCAGCTCTCCTGCTATCTCTCTCAGAATGACCTTCTTGATCCAAATCAGTCAGGTTTCAAGACTAGTCATTCAACTGAGACTGCTCTTCTCTGTGTCACGGAGGCGCTCCGCACTGCTAAAGCTAACTCTCTCTCCTCTGCTCTCATCCTTCTAGACCTATCGGCTGCCTTTGATACTGTGAACCATCAGATCTCCTCTCCACCCTCTCCGAGCTGGGCATCTCCGGCGCGGCCCACGCTTGGATTGCGTCCTACCTGACAGGTCGCTCCTACCAGGTGGCGTGGCGAGAATCTGTCTCCGCACCATGCTTTCACCACTGGTGTCCCCAGGGCTCTGTTCTAGGCCCTCTCCTATTCTCGCTATAATCACAGTCACTTGGCTCTGTCATATCTCTACATGGTCTCTCCTATCATTGCTATGCAGACGACACACACATTAATCTTCTCCTTTCCCTTCTGATAACCAGGTGGTGAATCGCATCTCTGCATGTCTGGCAGACATATCAGTGTGGATGACGGATCACCACCTCAAGCTGAACCTCGGCAAGACGGACGCTCTTCCTCCCGGGAAGGACTGCCCGTTCCATGATCTCGCCATCACGGTTGAAAACTCCATTGTGTCCTCCTCCAGAGTGCTAAGAACCTTGGCGTGATCCTGGACAACACCCTGTCGTTCTCAACTAACATCAAGGCGGTGACCCGTTCCTGTAGGTTCATGCTCTACAACATTCGCAGAGTACGACCCTGCCTCACGCAGGAAGCGGCGCAGGTCCTAATCCAGGCACTTGTCATCTCCCGTCTGGATTACTGCAACTCGCTGTTGGCTGGGCTCCCTGCCTGTGCCATTAAACCCTACAACTCATCCAGAACGCCGCAGCCCGTCTGGTGTTCAACTTCCCAAGTTCTCTCACGTCACCGCTCCTCCGCTCTCTCCACTGGCTTCCAGTTGAAGCTCGCATCCGCTACAAAGACCATGGTGCTTGCCTACGGAGCTGTGAGGGGACGGCACCTCCGTACCTTCAGGCTCTGATCAGGCCACCCAAACAAGGGCACTGCGTTCATCCACCTCTGGCCTGCTCGCCTCCCTACCTCTGAGGAAGTACAGTTCCCGCTCAGCCCAGTCAAAACTGTTCGCTGCTCTGGCACCCCAATGGTGGAACAAACTCCCTCACGAGCCAGGTCAGCGGAGTCAATCACCACCTTCCGGAGACACCTGAAACCCCACCTCTTTAAGGAATACCTAGGATAGGATAAAGTAATCCTTCTAACCCCCCCCCCTAAAAGAGTTAGATGCACTATTGTAAAGTGGTTGTTCCACTGGATATCATAAGGTGAATGCACCAATTTGTAAGTCGCTCTGGATAAGAGCGTCTGCTAAATGACTTAAATGTAAATGTAAGTATGGGGATGAGGTAGATTGGATGGGCTATTTACAGATGATCTATGTACAGGTGCAGTGATCTGTGAGCCAGCTGACAGCTGGTGCTTAAATCTAGTGATGGAGTGAAGATCTCCAGCTTCAGTGATTTTTGCAGTTTGTTCCAGTCATTGGCAGCAGAGAACTGGAAGGAGAGGCGGCCAAAGGAAGAATTGGCTTTGGGGGTGGGTGCTGCAATGGTGACCAGTGAGCTGAGATAAGGCAGGGCTTTACCTAGTAAAGACTTGTAGAGCCAGTGAGTTTGGCGACGAGTATGAGGCGAGGGCCAGCCAACGAGAGCATACAGGTCACAGTGGTGGGTAGCATATGGGGCTTTGGTGACAAAACGGATGGCACTGTGATAGATTGCATCCAATTTATTGAGTAGAGTGTTGGAGGCTATTTTGTAAATGACATCGACAAAGCCGAGGATCGGTAGGATGGTCTTGTTTTACGAGGGTATGTTTGGCAGCATGAGTGAAGGATGCTTTATTGTGGAATAGAAGCCGATTCTAGATTTCATTTTGGATTGGAGATGTTTAATGTGAGTCTGGAAGGAGAGTTTAGTTTAACCAGACACCTAGGTATTTGTAGTTGTCCACATATTCTAAGTCAGAACCGTCCAGAGTAGTGATGCTGGACAGGCGGGCAGGTGAGGGCAGTGATCGGTTGAAGAGCATGCATTTAGTTTTACTTGCATTTAAGACCAGTTGGAGGCCACGGAAGGAGAGTTGTATGGCATTGAAGCTCGTCTGGAGGTTAGTTAACACAGTGTCCAAAAAGGCCAGAGATATACAGATTTTTATTTTATTTTTATTTTTTATTTCACCTTTATTTAACCAGGTAGGCTAGTTGAGAACAAGTTCTCATTTGCAACTGCGACCTGGCCAAGATAAAGCATAGCAGTGTGAACAGACAACACAGAGTTACACATGGAGTAAACAATAAACAAGTCAATAACATGGTAGAAAAAAAAGAGAATCTATATACAATGTGTGCAAAAGGCATGAGGTAGGCAATAAATCGAATAATTACAATTTAGCAGATTAACACTGGAGTGATAAATCATCAGATGATCATGTGCAAGAAGAGATACTGGTGTGCAAAAGAGCAGAAAGTAAATAAATAAAGCAGTCTGGGGGTGGAGGTAGGTAATTGGGTGGGTAGTTTACAGATGGACTATGTACAGCTGCAGCGATCGGTTAGCTGCTCGGTAGCAGATTTTTAAAGTTGTTGAGGGAGATAAAAGTCTCCAACTTCAGAGATTTTTGGACAATTCGTTCCAGTCGCAGGCAGCAGAGAACTGGAAGGAAAGAATGGTGTCGTCTGTGTAGAGGTGGATCAAAGAAACACCAGCAGCAAGAGCGACATCATTGATGTATACAGAGAAGAAAGTCGGCCCGAGAATTGAACCCTGTGGCACCCCCATAGAGACTGCCAGAGGTCCGGACAACAGGCCCTACGATTTGACACACTGAACTCTATCAAATAAGTAGTTGGTAAACCAGGCGAGGCAATCATTTGAGAAACCAAGGCTGTTGAGTCTGCCAATAAGAATGTTGTGATTGACAGAGTTGAAAGCCTTAGTCAGGTCGATGAATACAGCTGCACAGTAATGTCTCTTATCGATGGCGGTTATGATATCGTTTAGGACCTTGAGCGTGGCTGAGGTGCACCCATGACCAGCTCTGAAACCAGATTGCATAGCGGAGAAGGTACGGTGAGATTCGGAATGGTCGGTAATCTGTTTGTTAACTTGGCTTTCGACGACCTTAGAAAGGCAGGGTAGAATAGATATAAATACTTTTGTTTCTGTTTCCTCCAGCATCTTCACAAGGTCCTTTGCTGTTGTTCTGGGATTGATTTGCACTTTTCGCACCAAAGTACGTTCATCTCTAGGAGACAGAATGCGTCTCCTTCCTGAGCAGTACGACAGCTCCGTGGTCCCATGGTGTTTATAATTGCGTACTATTGTTTGTACAGATGAACGTGGTACCTTCAGGCGTTTGGAAAGTGATCCCAAGGATGGACCAGACTTTTGGGGATCTACATTTTTTTTCTTAGGTCTTGGCTGATTTATTTTAGATTTTCCCATGATGTCAAGCAAAGAGGCATTGAGTTTGAAGGTAGGCCTTGAAATACATCCACATGTACACCTCCAATTGACTCAAATTATGTCAATTAACCTATCAGAAGCTTTTAAAGCCATGACGTCTTTTTCTGGAATTTTCCAAGCTGTTTAAAGGCACAGTCAACTTAGTGTATTGTAAACTTCTCACCCACTGGAATTGTGATACAGTGAAATAATCTCTCTGTAAACAATTGTTGGAAAAATGACTTGTGTCATGCACAAAGTAGATGTCCTAACCGACTTGCCAAAACTATAGTTTGTTAACAAGAAATTTGTGGAGTGGTTGAAAAACGAGTTTTAATGACTCCAACCTAAGTGTATGTAAACTTCCGACTTCAACTATACTTAGCTAGCAAATGCGGCTAGCTAGTTTAACCTACTGAAACACCCTGCTCAAACAGAGGGATGCTATGTTAGCTAGCTGGCTAGGACTTTCCAACACAACACTGGAACACTTCCATGTCAACGTAACTTTAAGCTTTTGGTATTACTCATTTATTGCCACTGGGGCTCGCCGGTGTAACTGCTTACTGACTGTACACTAACATTACTGCATGATTGTAGCAGGTTTACCGACGTGTTAGTTCTATTAGCTATGCTGACTATGACATTGTAGGCTGTCTGTAGAGGTTTGGCTTGGAAAGGTTCTCTCGCCTGGTCACATACAGCTGATATGTTGTGCACTGAAGCCCACAAGCGAAGGGAAAAGAAGGAATACAATGTGGCTGTTATGAAAGGGAACTCTCTTTACGCGTGATCAGGGGTGTATTCATTCCCGATCCTGTTGAAAAACATTTCTTAAACGGAACAAAACAGGGAGAAAAATACCTGAATTTGTCCAATAGAAACTCTTGTTTGCAACTGTTGGACTAATAATTACATTATTGTTTGTGTAAACTGTGTTGTTGGCTACCTCCAATGACGAGAGAGCACATTTTCTAATGTGAAATCGAAATCGCCTGGCCTCATTAGCTCATTGTATGGATATATCCAAATAAATGTCACTAGAAAACAGCTAAAACAAATGCAAATGCAGCTACTGTTGTTATTCTGTCTGCACTGTTTGATGTGACTGTAAGTTAGCCGTAGTTGGCTAGCTAGCAAGCAAGGGACAAGAACGTTTCCAGCCAGTATGGCAATGGAACATTTAGAAAGCACATCAAATTTGTCTCTCGACCTATGTTCACCTGCGTTGTATACTTTCATTCATAGGCTAGATTGTAGCAACCTAATGATGGGTATAGGGGAAATTTGAGTATCATGTAGTAGCCTAAACCTATTGCTGTTACATTAAACTGGGTGAATGGAATATGAATGAGAGTCATCCAATATGCTGTAATAGAAATAAGGCCATGCTCATTTTAAACGGCACTGAACTCCACTTATCCTGAATGAAATGACTGAGCCATAAGTTAAGGATCAATGAAATCAGATTCCCTCCCTCTTGCAAAGATTGCATCATCATCCCCTTCATTTGAGGAAGACGACTGATTGAATATTTTGATTAATAAATTAAAAAAGGGTGTTAAATGTTTTAGTATTAAAATATATCCCATTACACATTTTAGTAATGACAATGTATTTTAAACTTCATGCACAGTAACACTTTTTGTACGACTTAATAAAATAATTGTATCGATGTGCTTGTGGATTGATAAGTACACAAGTTGAGAAGTAATAACATAAGGACAGCACTCCTAAAAGCCTATTTCACACCATAGCCTGCTGAATTTGCAATATAACTTTTATTTTCATTTTGATTTCGGCACAAATGAATATGTGACACTGATTCGCCCTTGGATTAATGTTTCAACATTGTCTCAATGAAGAGTTTGGCGTTCGACTAGCAATGTGCAACATGCACAGCGCAGTTACAAACCTGCTAGTGTCAGAGGCAGGCGGATGAGCAATATCCACTGTCGTAGTATGGATGAAGCCGGAGCTGGAATGTGAAGCTAACTGAAGCTGGTTAGCGTTAGAAAACCCTGAGTAGATATAGCTTGCTTTGTAGGATACCTTTCTGGTGTGATCAGACATAGCACGTTGTCTACAATTATATTAGGCTACTAAGTGATAGTGATCCACGGATCATCCAGGATTGATTGCTGATCAACTGGAGTCATGTAGGAATCCAACATGGTATATACTCCATCAGAGGCCTAGATGTGATGTCAAAAAGTGTAAATCCAAGTGGTTAGTTTAGGATCTGCATACTGCATATTGGTAGAGGTAAAGAAACAAAGGTAAGGTATTAAGCAAAATCTAAGGTAGGTCAATACCGTTGCATAAACCCCATAAATCCGTCTTGCATGGCGTTTGAACACATCATTAGCACTGTGCATCCCTTTGAGTAACACATTCATGCAATTAGTAGTTCATTAGATTCAAAACGACTGACTAACCGATTATTCAACAATAGATCCTATCCTTCACCATTACGAGGATCAAAACAAATCTGACCCTGGACCAGCGGTTACATGGAACTTTGTCCAATTCTGCATATTGGATGAGCAAGATTTAGACTTGACCCAGCAGAACTAATCCACGACACAGCCAGGGAAGGTCCCATTATCCCCATCCCACCATGCTTATCTCTCCCTACCATCAGAGGCGCTCCAGAGAGTCATGTGATGGCCGGGCTAGGCCGAGCAGTGCCTCCCGGAGTCTGGACATAGTCCACATCGTCTGCTGACTCCTGCATGGCACAGATAGTCCTGAGACTCATTACCTAGAAAACCACACAGCGTGAGAAGGGAGAGTCAATGCTCTTCATAACATTGCTAGCTCTGACCTGACTCGTATGAGAATCAATGCATCTTACCACAAGTAAAAAAATGATATAGGAGGGTATTTTTGTAAAATGTTCTAAGGTGTTTGACATATTTTGTTTAATTAACGCCAAACCATACAAGTGAGGTGAACCTTCAAGTGGAACAAATGTGAGTGTCAAACCACAATTGGATCATGCAACATTGTCTTTATGGAATAATATCATCAGCTGACTAGTAGACTCCATCTCTACCAGAGAAAAACACACTGGGACATCAGGAATGTGTCAATTATCTGGCATTACACAGCTGGGCTACAGAACAGGTCATGTGATCTGTGGCTCACTACCAGGCATCCCAGTAGAGCTTAGATATATAAAGGCCCTCTATCAGTGTTTACTATCATGCCTACCCACTGGGTACAAACAGGTTGAAAGGACATTGCTTCAACGTCTTGTGAACATTGTAGGATTATCATTGTATCAACATGGAAATCAAACTGGATTTGAAAAATTCAATTTTGGTCTTGCCTGAAATCAAAGGCCATCACAGGCGTCAAGGTTTTAGTTAATTTCACGTTAGTCTAAGATGCTTGGTTGACATCATCAGAGGGAGTTAAGGGAACAACAAGTATGTACAGTATGTACTGTATAATGCATTTGACTCTGATGTGAACCTTGAGGTCACTCCTAATCCCAGTCTACAGAAAACTGCAATTAAAATGAGACGGATTAACACGTCTCCTGGAGAGAGAGCCGTCTGAACCAACAAAATATCCCGATCTGCACTAATCTACACTATTAATTTACGTGGTCACACAGTGTGAATTCATTGGTGGATATATTCAAAAGTAGCCTTTGTCAGCTGGACCCAACTCTGCTATTCTCTGGGTAGAAAGAATGATTCCCTCAACAAAGTGGAGTGATAATGCCTATTCCAATTTTATGTCATGTCTATAGACTCCGATATATGGTCAAATGTATCAAAAATAATGACATGAAATGAATAACTGATTGATCCTGCATGGTAAGTGATCTTTAAAGTTGCTGTTCCAAATTACAGAGCAGTAAACCTCTGACATTTCAACATATCCAGTAACTCAATTAGATTGTTACTAAGATATGCCATTGTTAATTCTTAGGCGAGATCAGTCACTGGTAGACAGAATAGTGATAAATAGCAAATATGATCCAATATTCATAATATTTGCATACTACTTCAATATAACATACTGAAATCAAACCAATAATTTGGCAACAAAAAAACAACAAACTTCTTAAATTGAAACATATAAGAGAGCCCCTGCCTTTAGTACGAGTCCAGCTCTTGGTAATGTTTGCTTTCATTTCAACAAAGTAGAGATGTGTTTTTTTTGTGAACCAACAAACTATGTTCAAATAAAAGGAAAAACAAAAGGATCAATAATATATCAAATGAAAAGGGGTTTGCCTACCCCAGTCTGTCCTCCTCTTTCTTCCTCAAGTCAAAGTCTCTCTGGACGACCTGAAACACGTGCTGGGCCTCCTCCTCTGTCAGTGTGGAGAGATCCAGCTTCTTTCCCACAGCGGTGGTAGGCATCATGGTCACCTTGGGCGCCCGGGGACCATTCACTGCTTTATATTGGACTGCAAAAAGTGGGAGAGAAAACCAGTTAGATTGCCACCATAGTGCAACAGAAAGACACAAGACAAATGTTTACTCAAAACCATTATAATACAAAACGACAGTGTCATCAAATATAGATAAAAACGACATGGAACAGCAACTCAACCAAGAAAAGCCAAATCCCCTAATAACTACTACATAAAACACTACAGTTGATGTCCAAAGTCAATGTTTGATACAGCTGGATGGAGTAGTAAAGCTATAGCAATTTTAGAAAGAAAATAATTGCAAGCTTTGCTTTGCTGCAATTCACTTCTTGTCATGAAAATATGTCTGTTTTTCTATTGCAACAAAAGTAATACAAAAGCTTGCAGACAGTGTAACTGACAAAACAACATGAGGGAGGTAGGGAATGCAGTACACTAAAATATTCTGGGTTGTTTGGTTGACTCAACTGCTGGTTTGCAGGCGTTGGGTCACTTAGTTGGGTTGTTTTCTTTAAAAATAGAATGGTTCCATTGTTGATACTGGGTTATTGAGATATGAACCAGCGTGTCAGATCAGAAGACTGGTCGTGTAGTTTAGTAGAGGTGTGGCTTTCAGATTATTATTTTTACCCACCTGTGAGAGTAAATGTCATTCCTGTTCATCTGTTCTGTTGTATAGTTGTCACGTTAAGGTTGAACATTTTTGTTGTTCAATGAGGCTTACAGAAGTGTATGAGGTCCCTTAAAGCCTATGTAAATCCCATTGTTGGGATAGATACCACCATGTAATAAATTATCTTAAACTTCTAGAAGAATGTGTAAGAAGGACATTAAGGACAAATTACATTTTCTATATGTAAAGTTAACATGATGAATGGGAATGACATTTGTGACCCGTTTCAGGAAACTAGGCGTATGTCGCAGGTAACTTCTTCACAGGAGAGCCGTTTGAACGTAAACTTTTTTTTACTTTTATCAAAATGTTTTTTTTGGCACAGGAGATGCATCCATCCATGATGTATACGTGTAATATAGTCTAGCTAGCTACATTTTCAGATATTACACATTTCAAATTGACAAAGTAGTGTAATTTCAAGTTTAGGAGTACTGTTAGCTAGCTAAAGTTAGCTGGTTGGCTCGCTAGCTAACATTACGTGTATGACCTTATTCTTTGTATCTTAAAGAAATTAGCTTGACTAAGCTAGCTAATATTGAACCTGGTTGGTTAGCTACTTGCAGATTCATGTAGGGTAGTTAACATCATGAGTTGGGATTATGGTTCATTGTTTACCTACCTAGCTACGTGTTTTAACAAAATTCTCTTGTCTGAGTGTGCCGGAGCGCAGAATTGTGCATCCATTGCGCGCTCTGAACTCTCTGAGAGTGAAATGCTCTGAATTTACTAACGGACAATCTGACAGCACAGTTGCAGTCACCAACGCTCTAGATAACATAACAGCCTAACCATCTCTGCTATGGCAAGTAATGTTCAGTGTGCTGTTCTCTCATTTGTATCTGGAAGTAACTAGCAAGTTAGCTTGGGTGCTTGACTGCTGTGTGTACAGAACGCCCGGATCAACCCTTAAAGAGATGCGTGGGGATGAAGTTTAAGAAATGCTGAATGGGTGTGGGTAGACAAAGAAGGGCTCTCCAGTAGTAGTACCAAAACATTCAAAGACAATTTTCTCAAAAGTGAGTTTACAAGTTTATCAACTTTCAAAGCAAAATTACTTTCCCATTGTTCCTCAACTGTAGTGTAAGATATAACATTCTGTAGCTCTGAGTAGGGTTGCAAAGGGTCAGAAACTGTCTGACTGAATTTTTCCAGAAATTTTCCATGGGTAGTAAAGCCTGGGAATTTTTGGAATTTAGCTCAAATTCATCAAAAAAGTTAGCTTACAACAGTGAACCATTTTATGTGGGATACACATAAGGCAATTCTAGGTCTTGTGGCATATTTTGGTTAAACTATCCCCAATTCAATGGAATTGCAACCCTCTGCATGAACAGTGCATTCTTCCATCACATGTGCAGTGCACTTTTCCATCACATGTACAGCTGATTCTCAAGATCTTGCACACTAATGAGATGCTATTGAGCCCACACTACTACACTGTCTGAGCCAAGGACTACATGCTTTCTGGTAAGTTTTGATTACAATACTGGTTGGGGTGAATATATTTTATATGACATACATCATTTTTTGTTAAGTAATAAATAGTAGCCTATGGGGCGTCAGATAGCTTAGGGGTTAGAGTGTTGGACTAGCAACCGAAAGAAGAGTCTCTGAGCTGAGAAGGTAAAAAAAATGTTGTTCTGCCCCTGAATAAGGCAGTGAACCCACTGTTCCTAGGGTGTCATTGAAAATAAGAATTTGTTCTGAACTGACTTGCCAAGCTGCAACATCGAGAGCATCTTGACTGGTTGCATCACTGCCTGGTACGGCAATTGCTCGGCCTCCGACCGCAAGGCACTACAGAGGGTAGTGCGTACGGCCCAGTGCATCACTGGGGCTAAGCGGCCTGCCATCCAGGACCTCTACACCAGGTGGTGTCAGAGGAAGGCCCTAAAAATTGTCAAAGACCCCAGCCACCCCAGTCATAGACTCTTCTCTCTACTACCGCATGGCAAGCGGTACCGGAGTGCCAAGTCTAAGACAAAAAGGCTTCTCAACAGTTTTTACCCCCAAGCCATAAGACTCCTGAACAGGTAATCAAATGGCTACCCGGACTATTTGCATTGTGTGCCCCCAACCCCTCTTTTACGCTGCTGCTACTCTCCGTTTTTCATATATGCACAGTCAATTTAACTATACATTCATGTATATATGTACATACTACCTCAATTGGCCCGACCAACCAGTGCTCCCGCACATTGGCTAACCGGGCTATCTGCATTGTGTCCCGCCACCCACCACCCGCCAACCCGTCTTTACGCTACTGCTACTCTCTGTTCATCATATATGCAGTCACTTTAACATGTACATACTACCTCAATCAGCCTGACTAACCGGTGTCTGTATGTAGCCTTGCTATTTTTATAGCCTCGCCACTGTTTTTCACTGTCTTTTTACTGTTGTTTTTATTTCTTTATTGTTCACCTAATACCTTTTTTGCTCTATTGGTTAGAGCCTTAAGTAAGCATTTTACTGTTACATTTTACCTGTTGTATTCTTCGCACGTGACAAATAAACTTTGATTTGAGTTAAATAAAGGTAAAAAAAAAAAAAAAATGAAAAAACAGCAAAGTGAGTTTAAATCATTTCTAACTTGTTAACAATTTATGCTGGTTAGTTTTTGCTACCATGTGGGTTTTAGCTTGCTCGAGCCTGCTAACTGAGGAGTGTTAATTCACCTGTTTCCATACATGTTTCCTTTTAAAACATTTATCTTACAAATGAGTTAATTAATCTAACTGCTTAACTATTTATCTGTACATGGAATTGTATTTGTTTATTTAAAATAGAAATGTTCTTGTATTTACAGGAAAATGCCACGGGCACTATCTGATGTGTGGAGACATTTCACTGCAGCTAATGTAGAAGAAAAAGCTGTGTACATTTGCAAATACTGTGCCAAATCATATGTGAAGAATGCAACAAATCTGCAGAATCAACTGGCCAAGTGCATAAAGTTCCATCAGCGCTCACAACAAGCAACCTCTGACAAAAGTCCCTCTACTTCTATTCGAGGTGAAAATGATGAATCGGACACCTTATCGATAGCAACTGTCTTGCTCGAGCTGTGTGTGCAACTGGTTCACCTCTGATGCTCACAGGCAATGTGTATTGGAAGAAATTTCTGAATGTTCTTTGCCCAGCATACACCCCTCCAACCAGACATGCTTTATCTACTCATTTGCTGGATCCAGAGTTCAAGTGAAGGTCAAGCAAATCATAGAGAAAGCAGACTGTATTGCAGTCATCTCTGATGGGTGGTCGAATGTTCGTGGGCAAGGAATAATTAACTACATCATCTCCACCCCTCAACCAGTATTCTACAAGAGCACAGACACGCACAGACACAAGGGACAACAGACACACCGGTCTCTACATTGCAGATGAGCTGAAGGCAGTCATCAATGACCTTGAACTACAGATTTGCACTGGTGATAGACAATGCTGCGAACATGAAGGTGGCTTGGTCCAAAGTGGAGGAGTCCTACCCTCACATTACACCCATTGGCTGTGCTGCTCATGCATTGAATCTACTCCTCAAGGACATCATGGCACTGAAAACAATGGATACACACTACAAGAGAGCCAAGAAAATGGTTAGGTATGTGAAGGGTCATCAAGTTATAGCAGCAATCTACCTCACCAAGCAAAGTGAGAAGAATAAGAGCACCACATGGAAGCTGTCCAGCAACATCCATTAGGGTGATATTGTCATCATGTTTGACAGTTTTCTGAAGGGGAAGGAGTCTCCAAGAAATGGCCGTATCACAGTTTGCCGATATGGACAGCCCCATCCTCTTGGATGATGTATTTTGGGAGAGTGGTAAGCAGCCTGAAACCAGCCTGTAGCCATTGCACGGATCGAGGGAGACAATGCCATCCTGTCTGATGTTCAGACTCTGCTTGCAGATGTATGAGAAGAAATCTGTACTGCCCTGCCCACTTCACTGTTGCTCCAAGCAGAGGAAACTGCAGTTCTGAAATACATCAAAAAGCTTTAAGACTTCTGCCTAAAGCCCATACATGTTGGACCCCAAGTATTCTGGCAAAAGCATCCTCTCTGGTGCAGAGATCAACAAGGCCTATGGTGTCATCACAATCATGTCACATCCCCTTTGCCTAGAGCAGTAGCAATGGCTACTGATATAGGTTTCAGGCTGCTTACCACTCTCCCAAAATACATCATCCAAGAGGAGCCTCTTGATGGGGCTGTCCATATCGGCAAACTGTGATATGGCCATTTCTTGGAGAGACTCCTTCCCCTCCAGAAAACTGCGGACTCTCCTTCACTGCAGCCGACGTGAGTAAAACATTTAAACGTGTTAACCCTCGCAAGGCTTCAGGCCCAGACGGCATCCCCAGCCGCGTCCTCAGAGCATGCGCAGATCAGCTGGCTTGTGTGTTTACGGACATATTCAATCAATCCTTATCCCAGTCTGCTGTTCCCACATGCTTCAAGAGGGCCACCATTGTTCCTGTACCCAAGAAAGCTAAGGTAACTGAGCTAAACGACTACCGCCCCGTAGCACTCACTTCCGTCATCATGAAGTGCTTTGAGAGACTAATCAAGGACCATATCACCTCCACCCTACCTGACACCCTAGACCCACTCCAATTTGCTTACTGCCCCAATAGATCCACAGACGACGCAATCGCAACCACACACTGTGCACACTGCCCTAACCCATCTGGACAAGAGGAATACCTATGTGAGAATGCTGTTCATCGACTACAGCTCAGCATTTAACACCATAGTACCCTCCAAACTAGTCATCAAGCTCGAGACCCTGGGTCTCGACCCCGCCCTGTGCAACTGGGTACTGGACTTCCTGACGGGCCGCCCCCAGGTGGTGAGGGTAGGTAACAACATCTCCACCCCGCTGATCCTCAACACTGGGGCCACACAAGGGTGCGTTCTGAGCCCTCTCCTGTACTCCCTGTTCCCTCACGACTGCGTGGCCATGCACGCCTCCAACTCAATCATCAAGTTTGCGGACGACACTACAGTGGTAGGCTTGATTACCAACAACGACGAGACGGCCTACAGAGAGGAGGTGAGGGCCCTCAGAGTGTGGTGTCAGGAAAATAACCTCACACTCAACGTCAACAAAACAAAGGAGATGATTGTGAACTTCAGGAAACAGCAGAGGGAGCACCCCCCTATCCACATCGACGGGACAGTAGTGGAGAGGGTAGTAAGTTTTAAGTTCCTCGGCGTACACATCACAGACAAACTGAATTGGTTCACCCACACAGACAGCGTTGTGAAGAAGGCGCAGCAGCGCCTCTTCAACCTCAGGAGGCTGAAGAAATTCGGCTTGTCACCAAAAGCACTCACAAACTTCTACAGATGCACAATCGAGAGCATCCTGTCGGGCTGTATCACCGCCTGGCAACTGCTCCGTCCACAACCGTAAGGCTCTCCAGAGGGTCGTGAGGTCTGCACAACGCATCACAGGAAGGCCATAAAGATCATCAAGGACAACAACCACCCGAGCCACTGCCTGTTCACCCCGCTATCATCCAGAAGGCGAGGTCAGTACAGGTGCATCAAAGCAGGGACCGAGAGACTGAAAAACAGCTTCTATCTCAAGGCCATCAGACTGTTAAACAGCCACCACTAACATCGAGTGGCTGCTGCCAACATACTGACTCAACTCCAGCTCACTTTAATAATGGAATTGATGGAAATGAATCAAAAATGTATCACTAGCCGCTTTAAACAATGCCACTTAATATAATGTATATCTATATACTGTACTCTATATCATCTACTGCATCTTGCCATCTTTATGTAATACATGTATCACTAGCCACTTTAAACTATGCACTTTTATGTTTACATACCCTACATTACTCATCTCATATGTATATACTGTACTCGATACCATCTACTGCATCTTGCCTATGCCGTTCTGTACCATCACTCATTCATATTTCTTTATGTACATATTCTTTATCCCTTTACACTTGTGTGTATAAGGTAGTAGTTGTGGAATTGTTAGGTTAGATTACTCATTGGTTATTACTTGCATTGTCGGAACTAGAAGCACAAGCATTTCGCTACCCTCGCATTAACATCTGCTAACCATGCGTATGTGACAAATAAAATGTGATTTGATTTGATTAGATGAGGGCAAGGTTATTGGCAGTCTGGCGAAGTCCATTTCCAAGCAAGGGCTTTGGGATGGAGATGCAACATGGCAGTCGTGCCAATATATCTCATCAGCTACTTGGTGGAAGCGACTTTGTGGATCTGAGGCTCTTTCCCCTGTTGCCTCCATCATCCTCCAAATCCCACCAACATCAGCCGCCTCAGAGCGCAACTGGTCCATGTTTGGGAACACACACACCAAAGCACGCAACAGGCTGACCAATACCAGGGTTGAAAAATTGGTGGCCATCCGGGCAAATTTGAGGCTTTTTGAGCCTGACAACGAGCCATCCTCAACAAGGTTGGAAAGTGACAGTGAAGATTAGGCCTCAGAGTCTGATGTTCAAGAGGCTGACATTGAGGAGGTCCAGGGAGAAGACATGGAAGCCTGAGAGGAAGACAACCAAAGCATTAGTTTCTAGACTATCATTTTACAGATGTATGTTGAAAACGTTTTTGGGAGATCCGATGGATCATTGGGGATCATTCAATATTCCCTTTTGTTTTTCAGTGAAATCATCCCATTTGAAAAGTCAACTCATTTAATTAAAGTTCAATTCGTAACTAAATCGTTTTTTAAATTTCTATTGAAAGGATTTAATCATTTGCAATTCTGTCTCCATATGATATGGTAAATATATCCAATGCAAAAAACATCTACATTTAAATGGTATTAATATTAATTTGCATATATTTCTGTTAATTCCCATATATTCCCATTAATTCCCATATATTCTCGTTAAATCCCACGGAAAGTTCCACCTCTGAATATTCCCCAAAATGTCCAACCCTAGCTCTGAGTGTCTACATTTATAAAAAACACAATTTCAAATTTTGCTACATAAGGCCAATTTGAGCCGGTCGGTCACATTTACTCTCATGGGTGGCCAATTAGATCTATCTGAAAGCCACAACCCTAATAAGACACTTCTCCTGAAAATAACCTAAGGATTACATTCAAAAAGACATAGCTGCTAGGTCAACCAGGCATGAAAGTAAAAAATACCCAACTGATGGTTAAATGAACCTGTGTTTGAGTAATTCCAACAACCCAACATGTTGGGTTATTCATACAATATTTACCCAGCGCTGGGTTACCAACCGAAATTGGGTGGAGGACTTGGGGGCTCTTTAATTTTTGTCCACTTTGCCTCTATTTTACCTGAACCAGTTCCTTGGACTGACTAAATGTAAAACAGCCAACGTAAACAAGGTACATAAAATACATATTTTCAGGGGAACCTGTCACAATCTAGAATACTGCAACATTAGGCCTACCCATTCTATATTTCCCTTTTCCTCATCATTTGGTGAGGGTTAGATAACCCAACCCGAAATGTATACATTTGAAACGCTTTGAATGCAATCATATTTATGGTATTGATATTGTGTTGCAATGTTATTCAAACCCATTTGTGAATGACAAATGAAATGTATTCATCTTGAGTCTAATGTTCAGTAGGGAGGTGGTAGTAGTTTTTTTGTAATTGTCAAAAGCATAATCATTCAAGCAATCCAACACTTAGTTTAGAAGTCTTGCTAAATTGCTTTCTCCCAATCCAGTGCAGCCTCATGTATTTAAGTAATAATGCCCGGGAAGCCGGTGTTTAGAGGAAATATTGGCACGGCTGTTGTTACATATTAAAATAATGAATGACATACAGTACCAGTCAAAAGTTTGGATACACCTACTCATTCAGGGGTCTTAATCCATTGTAGAATAATAGTGAAGACATCAAAACTATGAAATAACACATGGAATCATGTAGTAACCAAAAAAGTGATGTTATATTTTGGATTCTTCAAAGTAGCCACCCTTTGCCTTGATGACAGCTTTGGCATCAAACTGCTTCATGAGGAATGCTTTTCCAACCGTCTTGAAGTAGTTCCCACATTTGCTGAGCACTTGTTGGCTGTTTTTCCTTCACTCTCTGGTCCAACTCATCTCAAACCATGTTAATTGGGTTGAGGTTGGGTGATTGTGGAGGCCAGGTCATCTGATGCAGCACACCATCACTCACCTTCTTGGTCAAATAGCCCTTACACAGCCTGGAGGTGTGTTTTGGGTCATTGTCCTGTTGAAAAACAAATGATAGTCCCACTAAGCCCAAACCAGATGGGATGGTGTATCGCTGCAGAGTGCTGTGGTAGCCATGCTGGTTAAGTGTGCCTTGAATTCTAAATAAATCACAGACAGTGTCACCAGCAAAGCACCCCCACACCATCACACCTCCTCCTCCATGCTTCAGTGGGAACAACACATCTGTTCACCTACTCTGCGTCTCACAAAAACATGGCGGTTGGAACCAAAAGTCTCAAATTTGGACTAATCAGATGCAAGGACAGATTCCCACCGATCTAATGTCCATTGCTCGAGTTTCTTGGCCCAAGCAAGTCACTTCTTCTTACTGGTGTCCTTTAGTAGTGGTCTCTTTGCAGAAACTCGACCATGAAGGCCTGATTCACGCAGTCTCCTCTGAAAAATGTATGTTGAGATGTGTTCGTTCTAAAAGTTCCATTGCCATGATGGCTGGCAACGTTATTATCCCTTACTTGCTAGCTAGCCAACTTTGACTGACACAGTCATGTCAAACAGTGCAGCCATAATAACATCAAAGTAGCTGTGTTTGTTTAAGCTGTTTTCTAGTGATTTTCTGGGATACATCCATAACAATGAGCTATTGATGTGCGATTTCACCTGGCCTAGAACATTTGCTCTCTCGCCAGGCCACTGTTCAGAAGAGATAGCCAACTACACAGCTAACACAATCACTTCAAACTGAAGCTGGAATGACAGCAAACTAGCTGCATTTCGTGTTTTTCTATTGGCATTTCATTGTATATATCCATAAAAATGATGCTGATTCATGATTTCGATTGGCTGAGAAAAGCTGCCAGCTTGTCTGTCTCATCCCGACTCCTGACACGTCCATTACCATAGGACAGCTGGAGATCGAATTTCAATATTGAAACAATGTTGCAAATGTCGGATAGGCAGACAACAATGTTATTACAAATCTCCGCTGTTGAAACCCAAATGCTAGTCTAAAAGAAATGTCTACATGTTTTTTACAGGGTAGATCTAGTATATGAATTGCCTGGCTGAGCTGATGAGACAGTGGATTGCGCAGTCAGATGGAACAGAGCAAATAGGCATTTCAACATCATAGATTTAGCCAGTGGTAACTTGTGGAGTAAACACCAGCTGGAATGCGGTTTTAACCAATCAGCATYCAGGATTAGACACACCCGTTGTATAACCACACATATCCACTGTATCCCCATGCCAAACCAGTCATATAGTTGGCAGTATTGTTTAATTGCTACCATTTAAGGTGGTGATAAATCCCAACAGATTATGTAAAAAATCGGAGTTTAATAGCAGCGTTCTGGACTACAGCAGTGTAAGGCCTCCAAGGAATTGGGCAATTCATTTCATCTGAGGAGTGAACAGACAGTAGGCTAATACTATAATAAACTAGTTATTTATTTATAGGAAATGCAATGTGGCCATAAAAGTATTTTCTTGCAAGTTGTGACCTTTTTATTTTGTTAAAGGGATAGTTCACCTAATTTACAAAATTACATACAGTGTATTCACACCCCTTTACATTTTCCACACTTTGTTGTGTTATAGCCTGAATTTAAAATTTAGATTTTGTGTCACTGCTCTGCACACAATACCCCATAATGTCAAAGTGGAATTATGTTTCTAGAAATGTTACTACTTAATAAGAAATGAAAAGCTGAAATGGCTTGCGCGTCAATAAATATTCAACCCCTTTGTTATGGCAAGCCTAAATACGTTCAGGAGTACACATGTGCTTAACAAGTCACATAATACATTGCATGGACTGTGTGCAATAATGGTGTTTAACATGAATGACTGCCTCATTCCTGTACCCCACACATACAATTATCTGTAAGGTCCCTCATTTGAGCAGTGAATGTCAAGCAGTGAATTTCAAACACAGATTCAACCACAAAGACCCTGGAGGTTTTCCAATGCCTTGCAAAGAAGGGCACCTATTGGCATATGGGTAAAAAAAGAAGACTTTGAATATCCCTTTGACCATGGTGAAGTAATTAATTACACTATGGATGGCGTATCAATAACCCAGTCACTACAAAGATACATGTGTCCTTCCTAACTCAGTTGCCGGGGAGGAAGGAAACCACTCAGGGATATCACAATGAGGCCAATGGTGACTTTAAAACAGTTACAGAGTTTAATGGATGTGATAGGAGAAAATTGAGGATGGATCAACAAAATTGTGGTTACTCCACAATACTAACCCAAATGACAGTGTGAAAAGAAGGAAGCCTGTATAAAATACAAATATTCCTGTTTGGAATAAGGCACTAAAGTAAAACTGCAAAGAAATTTGAATGCAAAGCATTGTGTTTGGGGCAAAACCAACACAACACGTCACTGAGTACCACTCTTCAAACATGGTGGTGGCTGGATCATGTTATGGGTATGCTTGTCATAGACAAGGTCTATGGATTTTTTTAATCTCCAATTTCCATCTTGTCTCCCGAACGGAATCGGAGGGCGAAGATGGAGTCATACGTCCTCCGAAACATGACCCACCAAACCGAGCATCTTAACACCCGCACAATTAACCCGTACGCCAGCCACACCAATGTGTCGGAGGAAACACCATTCAACTGATGACCTAGGTCAGCCTGCAGGCGCTCGGCCAGCTGCAAGAAGTCGCTAGAGAGCGATGAGCCAAGTAAAAGCCCCCCCGGCCAAACCCTTCCCTAACCCGGACGATTCTGGGCCATTTGTGCGCCACCCTATAGGACTCCCGATCACGGCCGGTTGCGACACAGCCTGGGATCAAACCCGGGTCTGTAGTGACACCTCTAGCAGTGTGATGCAGTGCCTTAAACCGCTGTGTCAATCAAGAGGCCCTAGTGAGTGTTTTTAAAAATAAACGGCATAGAGCTAAGCACAGGCAAATTGTAGCGGAAATCCTGCTTCAGTCTGCTTTCCAACAGACACTGGGAGACAAATTCACATTTCAGCAGGACAATAACCTAAAACACAAGGCCAAATCTACACTGGGGTTGCTTACTCCATGCCAAAGGTGATTCTAACATGTATTGACTCAGGGATGTGAACATTTATATAAACAAGATATTTCTGTATTTCATTTTCAATATATTAGCAAAGATGTCTATCTTAAGATTTTTGCACATCATGTTCAAAACATCTATAAGTGTCTTTGTTGAGCTTCACAATCAATTTGAGACACTTTCGGATGATTTGGATATGATGCGCAAAAAATGCTATTATCTGTCACATGACATGAATGGGATTTGTGCCACAAATGCTAAAATGTTAGCATGTGGAAACGTGCCAGGGAAACGAAACCATAGCATGGATTGCTGTCATACTTTGTCGAAAGTCTGCTTAAAGGGTAAGGAAACTAATGTAATTTTGTAATTTGGGTGAACTAGCAAGCTGGTCGCATTGGTGAACCCATGCTATTACTTAGCTATAGCACGGCATTTTTATTTTTATTTTTTATTTTTAGAAAAGATTGTAGAAGGTGGGTAAAATAAGTATTAAACGATATCACAACATGCTTCAGTCATATCATATATGTATCAATATTGGTGTCCGACACTAATCATAATCACACCTCATTCCCCTATATTTTTTAAATACTATTTTACTCCATGATTCTGTTTGTGGTGAAAGGTTCCTCTGTCTGCTGCGCCAGCACTATCATGTGACCTAGCGTTGGCACAACTCAGAACCATCACATCACTCTCCAGTGGAGCAGATTATAGCCAGTCTGTCTGGACTCCATGCAATTTAGTCTGTGCACATTTTCCCAGACCCAGGCATCACAATACATGTTTTGAGATAAGCTGAAAATGGGGAAACTTGCACTCATGCCCACAGACAGACAGACAGACAAGTCATTGTGTGAGGGGAAACAAGCATACTTTGTCACACCAATAATAATGGTGTCCACACTGGGCCGTGCAGCAGAATGTAACAGGTGTATAGGCTAAATTTGCTCAGTATTCACTATTTGCAAAAAGTATGAGTTTGCAAAACTTGAGGTGAATATATATTTGCATTTATGGGAAATTAGTCGTTATAAACTATACTCAATCTCTCAAAATACTATTTGGCTAAATGCCGCATAAACCACGTTAATCAGTGAATTCATATTTATTGGCAAGAATGCACAGCTATCAAAAAAAACAATGGTGCGGACAATTTTGAAAGTTACTCAAGAAAATAGTAAATCAATTTGTCAAATGATCGAGGTTGCACTTGCAAAAGGAATACTGAGACGACTCAAAACAGAGACCTTATCACGCCATCCCTCATGTTACATTTGGGAATGTAGAAGGCAAAAGGCATTAACCTATTTTACTTCAGGGCCATTACTATAGGCCTATACTTCTACAAAGCGGTAATGTAGCCTATTATTAGCACAGCAACCCTGTAAAATATTACACTTACCTTGACCTGCGCGCTAACTTCGTTCGTAGCCTTCCCTGTGGCACATTCCCTTGAGAGAACTTGACAGACCGACTGCATAAGGGGGCAAATCCAGAAATGGTAATCACATGTCTTGTTAACAAGAGAGAAGAAAGTCTCCGCCTCCCTGCACTAACTTCAAAAGGTCAGGCTCAATAATACTCACTAAATCCTTATGTGAATTTTTATGATGTTGATTGCTATTTGAGTTTGTCTCTATTGTCGACATAAGAAGTAGGCCCTATTAAGCCTTAATAAGCCTTAAATAAATATAAATGATTTGAAAAACTTTTCCTAAAAAGTTATTCATATTGATTCAGTTTAGACAATCGATTAGGAAGTATGGCCAATAATGTCAAAATATATTTGGGCCATGAGTATATTTAAAAAAACTTGTATTTATCCTTTATGTAACCAAGGAAGTCACAATTGGGATTGACATCTCTTTTTCAAGTCCGAGTGTGAGTGAGTGTGTGGTATTAGTGATCGTGCTTCAAAACAATGTGACAAAGTGTTGGGACTGTTTCCCTCAGTGGCATTTCAGGACATGACATATGACATATGGAGGCAAAGTATTTGGAGAGAGCAGGAGGACGTCCTGTTACTTTCTCTCAAATTAACTGAAGAAAAACACTCAATGCACAGCTGAAAGGCAAAACAATAGCTCTCTCAACAGATCCTCACTTTCCAGGTTATAATGACAGGTCTAGTGGAAATCTAGAACACTTGAACTTCAACATCTCACCGCTAGTATTTACGTGACTGCCTACTGTGGGGTGTTTCAAGGTGTAACTGGAAGACACTTCATCATTAAGGCTAACATGCTGACCACACCGCTCGAGTCACGTGCGCGAGCGTTGCAAAATAAATTTACATATAGATGTTATTCAATCATTGCACTCACACTGCTTGCGCGCGTCTGCATGGCTAGGCGCTAAAATAGAAATTGGTTCTATTTGTGACGCTCAACGCGGTGCAGGTCCGGCCTCCCCCATCTCCTCACTGGTTTTTAGGAGCATATACCTACGTGGGGGATTGAAATATGAACTTAGGTCCACACTCCGGTCGGTTGTAGTAATGCTGTAAAGTTGGTTGCCAACCGCCATATGAAGTCCAAAGAAGAAAAAGAAGCCTGAAGGATGGAGGAGAGATGACGAAAAACTAATTTGGTTTACCGTTTTATCTGTGGATTAGTTCAATCAATCAATCAATCAATCAATCAATCAATTTTATTTTATATAGCCCTTCGTACATCAGCTAATATCTCGAAGTGCTGTACAGACACCCAGCCTAAAACCCCAAACAGCTAGTAATGCAGGTGTAGAAGCACGGTGGCTAGGAAAAACTCCCTAGAAAGGCCAAAACCTAGGAAGAAACCTAGAGAGGAACCAGGCTATGAGGGGTGGCCAGTCCTCTTCTGGCTGTGCCGGGTGGAGATTATAACAGAACTATGCCAAGATGTTCAAAAATGTTCATAAGTGACAAGCATGGTCAAATAATAATCATGAATAATTTTCAGTTGGCTTTTCATAGCCGATCATCATAGCCGATTAGTTGTCAGAGTAGAGGACCTTGTGCATTTCAGGTAAAATAACAACCCAATGTTTATATACCAGGACAAATTAGCTAGCAACAGCAAGCTAGTTACCTAAATTGCCATAAATGTTTAATGCTTTTTGACCTGAATAATTGTTTTGATATTTCAACCTGTGTGTCATGATCACTTCTGGTGTGGGTGAACAAAATCAACTTGCGCGCGATGGAGGACGTACGCATGTGAGGAGCATGTGAGGTGCACTAGCAAATGGTTAGGGCCTCTCTTCCACCCCTCTCCTATCTTACAAGCCCAGCCAGATGACTGAACTGACCACCTTCCCTTAAAAAGCTGTTACCTAAAGGCCCTCACCAACTATATGATTTTAGCTATCTCTAGGCAGAGTTCCTCTGTCCAGTGTCTGTGTTCTTTTGCCCGTCTTAATATTTTCTTTTCATTAGCCAGTCTGAGATATGGCTTTTTCGTTGCAACTCTGCCTAGAAGGCCAGCATCCCGGAGTCGCCTCTTCACTGTTGACGTTGAGACTGGTGTTTTGAGGGTTAGGGTTAGGGTTAGTACTATTTAATAAAGCTGCCAGTTGAGGACTTGTGAGGCATCTGTTTCTCAAACTAGACACTCTAATGTACATATCCTCTTGCTCAGTTGTGCACCGGGCCTCCCACTCCTCTTTCTATTCTGGTTAGAGACAGTTTGCGCTGTTCTGTGAAGGAAGTAGTACACAGCATTGTACGAGATCTTCAGATCCCTGGCAATTTCTCGCATGGAATAGCCTTCATTTCTCAGAACAAGAATAGCCTGACTTTCAGAAGAAAGTCTTTGTTTCTGGCAATTTTGAGCCTGTAATCTAACCCACAAGTGCTGATGCTCCAGATACTCAACTAGTCTAAAGGCCAGTTTTTAATTAGCACAACAGTTTTCAGCTGTGCTAACATAATTGCAAAAGGGTTTTCTAATGATCAATTAGCCTTGTAAAATTATAAACTTGGATTAGCTAACACAACGTGCCATTGGAACACAGGAGTGATGGTTGCTAATAATGATCGTTAGACAACTAGCGGGGTAGAGGCCGACACAAACCTCAACGTGCTGAAGAGCCAGTATCAAAGCAAAGGCTTCTTTCTCAATGGTTGATTAGTGTTTTTGGTAGGAGGCCAAGTTCTTCAAAAAGTACCCCACAGGGTGCTCAGTATCGCTGTTGTCCTGCTGTAGGATCACAGCACCTGCACCGGTGCCGAGACTAAAAGGGCCTTCGACTTCTCAAAAACCCCTTAACAGTCTGGGCTCCAACGGAAAGTGACTTTGGGATTGGTCAAATCCGTAAGTGGGGCAACAATCTTGAAAAATGCCCGGTAGTAGCCAGCCATCCCCAAGAATCAATGGGATAAGTATGGCTTCAACATGTTGACATGAAGCAGCTGGGTCTTTTTCTGCTTGATGAAGTAATTCTGATTACAAACTTTTTTTCTCCATGAGGTAAGGGCCTGAAAAGAGAGCTTACAACGGTGACGGCAGAAAAAGCAACAAAACTAGGACTTGGTCACCCACATCGAAAGTGTAACTTTAAATCATACCAGACTTTCATTTTTTTTCCATATTCTTACTGGCAAACTCACAGGGGTGGTGCAATCTGTATAAAACGTGTTAACATGCTCCAACAGATTTGTTTTGA
This sequence comes from Salvelinus sp. IW2-2015, assembly GCF_002910315.2. Lineage (NCBI taxonomy): Eukaryota > Metazoa > Chordata > Actinopteri > Salmoniformes > Salmonidae > Salvelinus > Salvelinus sp. IW2-2015. The sequence goes on along the minus strand of NC_036875.1, from coordinate 1,838,463 downwards.
GGTGTTGTCCTGCAACAAACTCTCAATGGAGAGTTTGTCCTGCAGCAAGCTCAATGGATCTCTGACATAATGTCCAAACAAAAGCTTATTCGGACTGAAACCGAGAGACTCCTGAACGACCTCCAGTGCTGCAAGTGGCACCCCTTCATCCCAGTCTTTTTCGAACTCAAAGCACTAAGCTCTCAACATCGACTTCAAAGTCTGATGAAATCTCTCAAGAGAGTCTGGGTGGAAGGTACCAGAGGGGCAATGGGTAACTCCCAACTGCTGTAACACTTGCTTGAAGACCTTTGAATCTTGGTCTGACTGCACTGCAGAAGCCCGAACATTGAAAATGATTTCACAAGGGCCTTAACAATACAGGGAGCAATGGCTTTGGGGAAAGGAGTGGAGGCACACATGATGGCTAAGATACATTGCTTACCACTCTTTAAATTCTGGCAAAGGACCAACTTAGTCCACCAGAGCCCTGCTGAAAGGTTCGTCAAAAGCAGTTATAGGCTGCAAAGGTGCAACCGGCACATTTTGTTTCAGTTTACCTGTCAGCTGACAAACACGACAGGATTTAGGGTAAACCCCAACATATTTTTTCAGACCTGGACAGAATTATTTACGCGAGATACGGTCATACGTATTGTTGACCCCAAGATGGCGTGCCATACTACCATCGTGAGCCAACATCAGTATCTCTTGTCAGAGTGTAAATGGAACACCAACTTGAGATACACTGGGCCAATCATCTTGACCAGAAGTGGCGTAGGAATTTTGTTATTTTTAGTTTAACTTTTATTTAAGGACCATTTCGTTACCCTCTCTTCTTTCAGAGGTCCCCCCAACTCGCTCACCTTTGGGGTTTTCAAAGGAAAGGTCAACTCAGGAGCTTTACCAAAGTCAGGACCACACATACAGTTGAAGTCGGAAGTTTACATACACTTAGGTTGGAGTCATCAAAACTCATTTTTCAACCACTCCACAAATTTCTTGTTAAAAAAAAAATGTTTTGGCAAGTCGGTTAGGACATCTACTTTGTGCATGACACAAGTCATTTTTCCAACAATTGTTTACAGACAGATTATTTCACTTATAATTCACTTTATCACAATTCCAGTGGGTCAGAAGTTTACATACACTAAATTGACTGTGCCTTTATACAGCTTGGAAAATTCCATAAAATTATGTCATGGCTGTAGATGTACCTGTGGATGTATTTCAAGGCCTACCTTCAAACCCAGTGCCTCTTTGCTTGACATCATGGGAAAATCTAAAGAAATCAGCCAAGACATCAGAATTTTCTTTTAGACCTCCAGAAGTCTGGTTCATCCTTGGGAGCAATTTCCAAACGCCTGAAGGTACCACGTTCTTCTGTACAAACAATAGTATGCACGTATAAAGCAAGGCCCCTGAACTCTCATGCATTTTCTGCATTATGCAATGATATGGGCAGCGACCATGTAATGCTTTTACAACATACAGAAGTTCGCTGGTTATCGGTGGGTAAAGTATTGACACGTGTTTTGAGAGATGAGCTTAAAGTTTTCTTTACTGACCATCATTTTCACTTGTCTGACCGCTTGCATGATGACGAGTTTCTCACACGACTGGCCTATCTGGGTGATGTTTTTCTCGCCCGAATGATCTGCATCTAGGATTACAGGGACTCTCCGCAACTATATTCAATGTGGGGGACAAAATTGAGGCTATGATTAAGAAGTTGGAGCTCTTCTCTGTCTGCATTAACAAGGACAACACAGGTATTTTGTGTGCAAATAGACTCAAGCTTAAGGACAATGTCAAATGTGCTATAGCAACCACGTATCTATGTGAGAGTGGATTCCCGGCCCTCACTAGCATGAAACTAAATACAGGCACAGACTGTGTGTGGAAAATGATTTAAGACAGACTCTCTCCAATACAACCCAACATTGCATAGTTATGTGCATCCTTTCAAGCACACCCTTCTCATTATTAAGCTGTGGTGAGTTATTCACAATTTTCGATTAACAAATAAAGTTTTATATGTAAGATGGCAAAATAAAGAGCAAAATGATTGATTATAATTATTATATTATTATTTGTGCCCTTGTCCTATAAGAGCTCTTTGTCACTTCCCACGAGCCGGGTTGTGACAAAACTCACACTCATTATGTTTAATAAATGTATCGTATAGTGTGTGTGTGTGGCAACCATGACAAAAAACAACATTTGAGAGTGTGCTGACCCTGGTGCTAGAGGGGGTACGCAGCTGGAGGTTGAATGTTTGAAAGGGTACGGGACTATAAAAAGTTTGGGAACCACTGCTCTAGGGTATATCTCTGATAACCCATCAGGTTCCTCTACTCTGGGCACCTTATAAACGACAGGATTTAGCACAACCTTCTGAACAGCAAAATCATTAACCAAAATTAATGAATTCCCCTTCAAAGGTAGGCTAGGCCTCACTCCAAAGACCACAGGACCAGAAACAAGATCAGACTCGAGTTCCACATTACACAAAGGAACATCCATACAGTCCATCTCCACACCTTGAACTAACACACTGTAATCAGTTGCTGAAGTGTTAGACAAAGGCAAAACACCCTCCAAAATTAAGGACTGGGCCGCCCCAGTGTCCCGCAGTATCTTCACAGGCTGCTTAACAGCATCACCACTCTGCAGAGACACGAACCCATCTGAAACAAAGGGTTCATACAAATCTGATCCAATGCTGATGCTCAGGTTCTTGTTCCTTTGCTGCACGCTCTTCTTGTTCTTGTACTAGTCTGGCTACACATACTTTTTCCTTTTCTATGTGCTCTTACTCGAGCTCCCTTTTCCTGTACTCAATCTCTAATTTCAGTTGCTCTAATTTTGCCTTTAGTTCTAACTCCCGCAGTTGCACGTCTAATGGGGTTTACCCTAATACACGTAGCGCACTTTTCATCAGCTTCACTCTCCTGAAGGATTTCCTTCTCCACCAAAGCAGCATCAAGCGACTCCTTGGGCAGTCACACTGTCATAATGCTTTGCAATAATGATCGTATTCGTACATTCATCTCGTATTTCCCAAGTAGTGTTTTCCACAAATGCTTCCAAACCAAAATCCTGTGTACTTATGCAATTTTCAAACTGATTTCACCAATCTTATAACCACACTGTTGGTTGTCAGTGACAGACGCTCTACAATAAAAGCATTATTTAAACAGTCATACCTGGGCACAGTAGAGCTTCAGAGTAGGTGATTCTAGCGACTACCCTACTAACTGGAAACAATATCCCAGACGAGCTCCAATTTTGTTTCGTTCCCACAAGACAAAATATGTCGTAGGATAGGAAGTAAAACTAATATGGAGCCAAATAAACAGGGGAAAACACAAAACTCAGGCTTCTTTTGGCTAACTAAAGTTGTTGAGCTGTAAATTACACCGCAGCTAACGTGAGGTGTAGCTCTCCCAACATCTTCTTTCCAATTGATGCACTGGGCCAAGAGGTCTAACGAGGTGAAATGGATAGAAAAACCGAAACCCGTAACTCAAGGGCTGTGTTTACACAGGCAGCCCAATTATGATTTGTTTTCCCACCAATTGATCTTTTGACCAATCACATCAGATCTTTTCTCAGCTCTTTTTCAGACTGATTGGTCAAAATATCAATTAGTGAAAAAAATATCAGAATTGGGTTGCCTGTAGTACGCAGCTAAAGTGTATCTCTCCCTAGTCCTTCTCAAAAAAATCACAGGATTCCTAATTTCTAAGCAGCTCACTTTTTCCAGGGACCACTGAGACCACTTGACTGTTGGCTGACACTTGGCATGGGGCCCCTTATAAGGATCAATGATCTGGGAGCAGTGAGAGCGTTAGCAATGAGAGACCCTGACGAGCTAAAACGAATGCACCTAGGTTTCCACGAGACGAGCTCCTGAGATGCATTCCTGACCTATGGCCGTCGCCCATCTAGGGCATCAGTCAGCTGACTCTGTTTTGAATGAAGAGGCTTGCAGTTCTAGTTGGCTAACTCTAATACAGTTAGCCATTGCTGGGATGAATGCACAATATGTTCAGTTCTTACTGTACAGTAAATGCATTTGCATTCTCAAGACAACTTTAATGGCTACAGGAAGTGTATTACAGGGCAAATTAAGAAACGAATTAAGGGCAAATTAAGAAAAACAACTATAGAAATAGAAAACTGTGCAATTGGCATATCATTGTCATCAGATATGTTTCCGATAACTTGTGTTTTTGTGACATTTAGAACATTTGCATAGAAAATAGATTTGACAATTGCCTGCTACGGTGTCTTTCCATTTACAATCTTGTTGACAAATGAAGTGGCTTAAGTGTTTCCAATACCCATTTAGGCAAATTGCGCATTAATTAATACATTTGTGACAGCTGTATATATTTGTATTTTTTAACTTTTATTTAACTAGGCAAGACAGTTAAGAACAAATTCTTATTTCAGAATGACGGCCTATCCCGGCCAAACCCTCCCCTAATAACATGGACGACGCTGGGCCAATTGTGCGCCGCCCTATGGAACTCACGATCATGGCCGGTTGTGATACAGCCCGGTATCGAACCAGGTTCTGTAGTGACGTCTTTAGCACTGAGAAGCAGTGCCTTAGACCGCTGCGCCACTCTGGAGTGGCGTTAACCTATCTGTTTCATGTCTCAGATACACAAAAAAGGTGCTATCTGGAACCTAAAAGGGTTCTTCAGCTATCCCCATAGGATAACCCTTTGAAGAACCGTTTTTAGTTCCAGGTAGAACCTTTTTAGGGTTCAATGTAGAACCTTTTCCACAGAGGGTTCTACGTGGAACCCAAAATGATTCTATCTGGAGCCAAAAAGGGTTCTCCTATGGGAACAGCCGAAGAACCATTTTGGAACCCTTTTTTCTAAGAGTGTAGCCCACAAAGGCCAGCACAGATGGAATGCAAGAATTGACTGTATTCTAATAATGATCATGTGCAAACATATTGTCACGGTCCGTGCCATGGTGAAACTTGCACACCTGTAGATTTGAAATAATTGGATGGTGAAACTTGCATTGCCAACCGGAAAAGCAAGGCAAAGCAATTCATCCATTCTTGAAAGTCAGGGCAAGGATCCTGAAAAGAAACATTGTTTTTATAGTTGAACAAAATATTTAGCAGGCAGTAGGCATTAAAAACGTAATGTAGAGTGGAGTAAAAAAATCGAATGAAGCGCAATTTCCCCTGGCATAGAAAATGTGCTCTTTTGTCAGGACACTGTTGTTCAGAGGAGCTAACACAATCACTTCAAACTGAAGCTGGAAAGACTGCATACTAGCTACGCTTCGTTGTACCTTTATTCAATTGATATTTCTTTGTATATATCCATCAAAATTATGCTCATTTAGGATTTCGACTGGCTGAGAAAAGCTGCCTGCCTGTCTGTCTCATCCCGACTCCTGACGCGTCCATTACTATGCGACARCTGGAGATTGAATTCGAATTTTGAAACAATTTTGCAAATCTCAGAGAGACAGACAGCAAGGTTWATACAAATCTCCGCTGTTGAAAACTAAATGTTAGTCCAAAAGAAATGTGAGATAATGTCTAAATGCTTTTTATAGTGGAGATCAAGTTTATTAATTGCCTGGCTGGGCTGATGAGACAGTGGATTGCACAGTCAGATTGAACAGAGTAAATATACATTTSAACCTCATAGATTTAGCTGGTGGTAACTTGTGGAATAGAAATGGAAAGGGGGATACTTAGTCAGTTGTCCAACTGAAATGTGTCTTCTGCATTTAACCCAACCCCTCTGAATCAGAGASGTGTGGGGRGCTGCCTTAATCAACATCCACAGTGCCCTGGGAACAGTGCCTTGCTCAGGGGCAGAACGACAGATTTTTACCTTGTCRGCTTGGGGATTCGATCCAGCAACCTTCCGGTTACTGGCCCAACACTCTAACCACTAGACACTGTCTGGAATGCTGTTTTAACCAATCAGCATTCAGAATTAGACCCACCCGTTGTATGATATCTAACAATACAAAACATTACACGAAAATCTAAAAAGTTAAATAATGGATTTAAGAAATATAGAAATATTAGGATGAGCAAAGTCAGAGTCTGGAATATAAATATAAACAGTGCCTTTGGAAAGTATTCAGACCCCTTGACACTTTCCACAGCCTTATTCTGAAATGGATTAAATAAAAAATGTTCCTCATCAATCCCCACACTATACCCCTTAATGACAAAGCGAAAACAGGTTTTTTGAAAATGTTCACATTTATTACAAATAAAAAACAGATACCTTATTTAYATAAGTATTCAGACCCTTTGCTATGAGACTCGTAATTGAGATCAGGTGCATCCTGTTTCCATTGATCATCCTTGAGATGTTTCTACAACTTGATTGGAGTCCACCTGTGGTAAATTCAATTTTCGCTTTGTCATTATGGGGTATCGTGTGTAGTTTGATAAGGACATTTTTATTTATTTAAGCCATTTTAGAATAAGGCTGTAACGTAACAAAATGTAGAAAAGGGGAAGGGGTCTTCATACTTTCCAAATGCACTGTACATAGGGCAGCAATCTCTTACGTGCAGGGTTGAGTACTGGGTGGTTGCCGGCTAGTGCAAGTGATTAATGTTCTCCTTCTCTCTCTCTCTCTCTCTCTTCTTCACTCCTTTCTTTTTTCTTATCCCTCATCCCTCTCTCTTCTTCGCCTCCTTCTCTCTCTCTCTCCTCATCCTCTTCTTCGTCTCTCTCTCTCTCCTCTCTTTCTCTCTCTCTCTCGTCTCTCTCTCTCTCTCTGCTCTCTCTCTCTCTCTTCTCTCTCTCTCTCTTCTCTTCTCTCTCTCTCTCTCTCTCTCTTCTCTCTCTCTCTCTCTCTCTCTCTCTCTCTCTCTCTCTCTCTCTCTCTCTCTCTCTCTCTCTCTCTCTCTCTCTCTCTCTCCTCTCTCTCTCTCTCTCTCGCCTCTCTCTCCTCTCTCTCTCTCTCTCTCTCTCTCTCTCTCTCTCTCTCTCTCTCTCTCTCTCTCCTCCCTCCCTCCCTCCCCCTGTCACTCAAGGAGCGCATTTGTTGTTCCTCGACCCTAGACACTTGCGTTCAGTCTACAGAGTCAATGCAGCACATTCAACAAAAATGTTGATGACAACGATGCATGTTTTCATTTGTTGTCTCAAATAAATCCACTAGCGTTCTATATACGACGATTAGTGTAGTTTCGTGTGTTCTATGGTCGGCAAACGGCTAGTTTGTCTTTTCTAAGCAAGTTGGGCCTACATTTTGTTAGCCGCTAATGCTAATCTCATGTTAACTGGTTAGCTAGCTAATAATAAATGTACTGAGTCGGAGCAAATGTAATTATCTATACAGTCTGATAATACCAGTGATGGTGTAGATTTAAATCAGCATGTTGTTTGTGCAACAGTATCTTCTAAATCAAAGAGGAATATGCRAAGCATTAATATGTTAGCTACATGAAGTGGCTAAGAGAACATACTGTAATGAAACAGCAGGGAGCAGGTCTCGAACCCTCGACCTTCTAGCCCGAAGTCCGGCGCGCTACCAATGGTCGTTACACGGAACCCAAACCGGCTGCCATCGTGCATAAATTTATTTTGTCCCCCTACACCAAACGCGATCACGACACGCAGGTTAAAATATCAAAACAAACTCTGAACCAATGACATTAATTTGGGGACAGGTCGAAAAGCATTAAACATGTATGGCAATTTAGCTAGTTAGCTTGCATTTGCATGCTAGCTAATTTGTCCTATTTAGCTAGCTTGCTGTTGCTAGCTAATTTGTCCTGGGATATAAACATTGAGTTGTTATTTTACCTGAACTGCACAAGGTCCTCTAATCCGACAAATTAATCCACACATAAAACGGTCAACCGAATTTCTAGTCATCTCTCCTCCTAACAGGTTTTTTCATGTTGAATTTATATGGTAAGGTGACCAGATTTCTGAAATTAAAACCGGGGACATTGCCAGTTCGGCGGTCAATTATATCATTAAAATATCCAATGTTATYATCTRTGAAATAAAAAAAGGGGACAATTCCGGTTTCATGTATTTAGTCTAACGGACACACTGTGATAGAGAAAACAACTGTATTACAAAAACACTACAGACAAGACAGAACTGTCCGATCTGAACAGCCATTCAGTGGTCCTGGTRGTCTGGGTAGAAYAAGAGCAGAAGAGAACAAGAGAGAAAAAAAAAACAGACAATAGTCTATGTGAAATACTTAACAACATAATAAAGAAATAAGACKGTGATGAGATTTTATTATGTAGTTACCACTTATACCAACCTAATCTGTATTGTAGCGACCCGCACAGACAGCTGTGTGTTATGTGTTAGGCTAGTAGGTGGTTGTGTTGTACTGACCAGTACCCAGTGTTCGCGGGGTCCGACATGTCAATCAACCTGTTATCTGCCAATCACGGGAATGCCTGGAATGTTCTGATGCCGGGCATCCTGGCGGTTGGCGGAGTGGCGTGGAGGGGGGTTGGGCAGGGGGATGGAGCATTGGAAGTTAAGACCAGGTTCAGCCTTTGTTCTCTCTCTTACGTCTGGGCTTCACAAGAGAAGGTCACGATTGGCTTCACAAAAGCTCTTCAGTCTTTCTACTCTGACGGTGAAAATATAAAAAATATCTTTGTGAGCAGGTACTCAACATCAAGGGGAATCATATCCAAAGCTGTTCTGGTCATGTTATGAATGATGTGGGCCAACAACCTAGGCCAATCACCTCCCGCTGCAGAGCATTTTTAACTTTGGTTTGGTATTTGTGTTGTCGGCAGAGAATGCCACGACTTTGTTTTGCAGGTTACATTTTTGGATGACCACCAAGACCTCAGCTGCAATCTCCTCTGCTGTTTCTCCWTTCAATTCAACAAAATCAAGCAGTTTTGTTTCCACATATATCTGACTACTATTGGCAGCAGCTTTACATGTCCATGATTGGACACATCAATGGCCAGGGACACAAATTMAACCTGGTCTAGGTCCTGTGTTACCAAAGTAGTTGCCCATGGTGCTAACACGTTACTCACTGTGGCGTCACATTTTGTCCTAGCACATATAAACTTCAGGCTCATAAAGCTTTCGTGTCAGTTGTGCTGTGCAGTCCATAGATCTGTAACTATGATTGTGTCGCATAGTGTGGTATGCAAAGACACCCTCCTGCACAGCTAAATCATATTCTTCTTGGGAAGGCTCTACCTTCTTGAAGAATGTGGTGACAGAGGGCATACCAACACGGACAATCAGAGAGGCTTTATGCTTTTTTTGTCTGTTGATGTTCTACCACTGCCGTTCTTCCCCCGCTGCCATTTGAAAAAWAGGAATTACAAAGGGTGCAGTTAACCATTCTATCGTCTTGACCTGAGCGTATAAATGGAAATCTCGTCATGTTGTCATTAAAATGGCATTTCCGTTTCTTGGAAAGAGCCATTGTACCTCCTCTGTCTGCTCTTCTTCACTCTCCTTGTGTCACTCTTCTTACTCTCAACTTTTTCGTCTTCTCCAATCGTCTTCCTGATCTTTCTTCTTCCTTCGCTTTACCTTTCTACCTCACTCTTCCACACTCTCCTCGCTTCACTCTTTTTACTCCCTTAATTTTTCCTTCTCCAGTCTTTAATAATAAATAGTACACTATTAGATAAAATACTTTGGTTAACAGATTCCCATTGCTTGCCTCATTTTTTATTTTATAACAAAAACATTGTTTGGAATAATACATTGGCAGGCTCTGTAATCATATCTTTATCTTTCCTCCTCTATCTCACTCTTCTTCCTATCCAGTCTTCCTCCTCTCCACTCGAACAGAAAACATTATGCTAATGTTGAAATGAAAATTTCAAAATATATTTTCACACTACTTATAATGCCAAACCATCAAAATTGTAATCTACAAATAAATATTATCATAATTGTGCATTAATTTAATATAATCATATTTTCAAAATAGCCCGTCCACTSYATGTTTACATGTGAACGTTTTTTAACCTAGCTMCCATGACAGTTGCTGGCTAACCTAGCTAGATCGACATAGCTAATGTTAGCTAGCATAACCTATTTAAAACCATATAACGCAGACCATTTAACTATMAAATAAGTTGTGAAAGAACATCATTAGCTAGTATTTCAAACGAGTGTAACTTACCTGGCTTGAAAAGACGTTTGTGGTGATGTTATGGATTCACTTGACACTTGCTAGCTTTTGGCCAAGTTTTCCACAGCAGTTTTCTCTAAAACTAGCGCGAGCAAGTAGTTAGAAGAAGTAGAAGAGTGAACGAAGCTGATATAGCGAGCGGCCCCCTCTGCTGGACAAAACAAGCACAACAAGATTGAGACGTCAACCGGTAGACTCTGATGCCCGGTCTTTCTTGCCACTTAAAAATRTTATTTCACTTTGCAGTCTGTTTTTAATGCACAGTTAAAAACGGGGACATTTCCGGGGACAGCTCCAGCCGGGGACAGGCCACTAAAAACGGGGACTGTCCCCGGAAAACGGGGACGTCTGGTCACCCTATTATATGGTGATCGCATCTAAACTTTCATAGTATTACCACGGCTACCGGCAAAACAGTTCATCTTTCAATCACCCACGTGGGTATAACCAATGAGGAGATGGCACGTGGGTACCTGCTTCTATAAACCAATGAGGAGATGGGAGAGGCAGGACTTTCAGCGCGATCTGCGTCAGAAATAGGAATGATTTCTATTTTAGCCCTTGGTAACGCAGACGCTTGTTGGCGCGCGAGCAGTGTGGGTGCAATAATTGAATAACATGGATTTCTAAATTTATTTTGCGACGCTCGCGCACGCGACGTGTCCGGTCTGGTCAGCATGTTACACTACTCCTTTCAAAGAGCGCGTCCTCCCGCTAATGTAATGAAACAGGCAGGGAGCAGGTCTTGAACCCTCGACCTTCTTGCCCGAGGTTCGGCGCGCTATCGACTGTGAAAAGCATGCTCAAGCGGCAGAGTCGGTTTCCGCGCTTTTAAACCCAGGGTTGTTACAATACAACGTAGCCAAAGACCATAGGGTCCCCTAGGAAACACTTAACAACAATCTGGTTCCTACCATGTCACAATAACACAATAACATTTGGTTAAAAATAAGGCACAGATTGATTATTCATATTGTGCAGCCCTTACATGGCAGTGTGGAAATGAGCTCAAATGAATGCAGGAAATGCAGAAGATTGAAGAAAATGCAGAGAATTATTTTGGGTTGAAGTTGAATTGAACAGTATAAAACATTCAGAATGCAGAAAGAACCATTGAAATCACTTAGAATGTATGTGTTGCCATCCTAGGGTGACACACTACGCATAAAGCAAATTTAGAATTTATATTATTCAAAAACATAAAATACCGTCAAATTTTGGCCATATCGCCCAGCCCTAGCCCCCGGTGATGTGCTGGCTAGACCGCACTACCTTCTGGAGAGCCCTGTGGTTGTGGATTGTGCAGTTGCTGTACCAGGTGGTGATACAGTCCAACAGGATTTCTTCAGCCTCCTGAGGTTGAAGAGGCGCTGTTGTGCCTTCTTCACCACACTGTCTGTGGATGAATCATTTCAGATTGTCAATGATGTGTACACCAAGGAACTTGAAGCTTTTAACCATCTCCACTGCCGCCCCGTCAATGTGGATGGGGGCACGCTCCCTCTGTTGTCTCCTTAAGTCCACGATCAGCTTCTTTGTTTTGTTGATATTAGGCTTGGGCAGTATACCATATACAAAATGCAGAAGATATTTCTTATACGTTTTCTTATTTTTTCCAGCGTGAAAAATTAAGAATTTTGCTTTAAACGTGACCCCTAAGTTTAACTTGCTAGTTATCAAAGTAAGTGGCTGCATTAATAAGGTGACGGGCATTATATTGTGTTGGCTTTCTACCATGTTTGAGAAGTCAAAGCCTTTTGGATGAGTTATCTGTACAGCTGCCACTGCTATTTTTTGTTTTCCTTTGGTTTTCTCTTCTCTAGAGTTCTCAGCAGTCTGCTCCACCCCCATCTTCTCTGAGCAGAGTAGACAGGCCGATTGCCCTTGCGACTCCAGAATCCACACGTGTACACATGCTGCTCCAGAACCAGTACTGTTCATTGGCACAATGTCACTTGTGAATGTGACCCGTTTCAGGAAGCTAGATATATGTCGCACGTCACTACTTCACAGGAGAGGCATTTTAATGTAAACGTTATTTTCGGGAACATGTGAACTTTAATGTGCATTAATAACAAACTGGTATGCCATCTGTAAATACAAATAAAATGGTTACATTACAATCCTAGTTGGTTTACCCAAGGAAAAAGTAAGGAACCTTCCCGCTAGCCATGATTGGCTGAGATAATGGATGGGCTGGGCATGCCGAGAGATGAGTTCGGATTGGTCTACCATGTAGTATGCTTCTGAGCTGCTCAGTATGTGTAGATAATCCTTGCTACCATGGCTTTTTTTAAAGATATCGTGGAGAACTGCAAAAGTGTTGCTACTGCTCTCAACAACATTGCTGGCCTGAATTTAGCAGGCGCTATCAACAAAGATAAGTGGGAAAAAGTTATGATGGACTACTTTCTGGTGGACGATCATGCCATGCTGACTCTCTCTGACTCTGTAAATGAATCTTACGATAAGGAAATCCCTGATTTAGGTAAAAACAATTTAATTGAACCAGACATTGTAGTCTTCTGATGACAGTAATGTGGAAGAAACGGTGATAGTAATATTATTCGTATCTCAGAAATCCATTTGCATTGCTAGTTATAGCCTAATGTTAGCTAGCTAGCTAACATTGAACCTAGTTGGTTAGCTTTAGCTACCTGCAGATTCATACTGCAGCATTTCATGCATGGTGACCAGCTATGACAATCCGTTTATACTGCATGGGCTGGGATTAAGGTTCATTATTTAGCTAGCTGCTTGTCTAAATAAAAGACTCCACTTTGCCAGATGATTGCATGACCCATCAAGTTAGCCATGTGTTTGGGAGTGTTTACGGCCCTCTATTGTATTTCATGAACTTCTGTACATGTCTAGACAATAGTGACCCATCCACTTAGCTAGATGTGGCAGGGGGGTGGTTTTCTTTCACAGGAACCATCAATTTAGACAAGTGTGTCTGGGTAAGCATCATCTAATAATTATACTGAACAAAAATACAAAACGCAACATGCAACAATTTCAAAGATTTCACTGTTACAATTCATATAAGGAAATCAGTCAATTGAAATAAATGTATTAGGCCCTAATCTATGGATTTCACATGACTGGGCAGGGGTGCATAGGCCCACCCATTTGGCAGCCAAGCCCACTCGCTGGGGAGCCAGGCCCAGCCAAACRGAATGAGTCCACCCCCACAGGCGATCCCACAGGTGAAGAAGCCGGATGTGGAGGCGCCTGGCGTGGTTACACGTGKTCTGTGGTTGTGCGGCCRATTGGACGTAGTACCAAATTCTCTAAAACAACGTTGGAGGCAGCATATGGCAGAGAAATGAACAGTCAATTCTCTGACATCAGCTCTGGTGAACATTCCTGTAGTCAGCATGTCAATTGCATGCTCCCTCAAAACTTGAGACATCTGTGGCATTGTGTTATTTTTTTTGTCAAAGGTGGAATTTCCCCAGGACAAGGTGCACCTGTGTAATGATCATGCTGTTTAATCAGCTTCTTGATATGGAACATTTCTGGGAATTTTTATTTCAGCGCATGAAACATGGGACCTACATGTTGCTTTTCTATTTTTGTTCAGTGTATAAAATATTTATACAATATTTTGATCTGGAAACTTTCTATTTTTGATATTGCTAAAATGAAAATATGCAAGTAACCATTTTACAATGCCATTTACACCTTCTGTATCCTGTGCATGTGACAAATAAATCTTGATTTGATATAGTGTGTATTTACCAGAGACGGTAATGTGAAGAACAACATGACCTACCCCAAAGTTAGATTAGGATTTAGGCCAAGGACTAGATATTGTATTTTTACCTGGAGATTTGCCCTTATTGTAGGCTACTACTTTCACCACTTTTAGTTTTGAAATATTTGGTTGTTAACTACACTACCTTACTCACTCTGTTTCGCACATGGCCTCACATATGAATCCTTAAAGAGATGGTTGGGGCTATGGCTTAAGAGGGTGTGAACAATGCTGAATAGGTGTAGACAAAGAAGATCTCTCCAGTAGGTGTACCAAAACATTCACAGACATTTTCTAAAAAATGGGGTTACAAGTTTATCAACTTTCAAAGCAGAACTACTTTCCCATTGTTCCTCAATTGCAGTGTTTGATATATCATTTCGTAGCTCTGAGTCTTTACTTTTATCCAATGTAAAAAATAAAWAAAAATTCCAACATAAGACTGAATCGAGGTGGTCGGTCACATATGATGGTACATAGGACCCAACCACACATGTTGTATGTGCGATTTGTAATATATGAGACATTTGCTGCTTTGAACCCAGTCGTGCATACAGTAAACGTGCCAAAGAGTGTCTGAGTCAAAGGACGAGTGTAATATGAATGACCGCCACATGCATGCGTGTCACTAGAACTTAAAGTAGATATTGATACTGTAGCTATGGTAAGGAGCCATTGCTGAGAAGATGTCAAATAGATTGGGTCTAACATGTGAGGTGTTTTTGTATTTTTATGGATCCCCATTAGCTGCTGCCAACGCTACTCTTCCTGGGGTCCAGCAAAATTAAGGCAGTTCTAAAAATGTTAAAACATTACAATACATTTATTACACATTAAGTGTGTGCCCTCAGGCCACTACTCTACTACCACATATCTACAACACAAAATCCATGTGTGTGTATAGTGAGTATGTTATCGTGTGTGTGTATGTCTGTGCCTGTGTTTGTGTTGTTTCACAGATCCCGCTGTTCCATAACATCGAAGTATAGTGTCGCATCGTTCTGTTTTTAACCAACGTTTAGTTGGCTTCAAAGCACTTTTGAGTTAATTGAAAAAAGGTTTGGATAGGGTACCCTGGATAGGGTTTTCGAGTGAAAGCAGTTTGATTGTTTACATCCTTGCTAAGGGTGCTAATTCTGGCGAATCTCTTGTCCGGCAATTCCACGTCTAGTCATAGTGACTTGTCTTTTTCCCCTTTATCAACATTTTCTTGCTTTAGTACTTCATGTAGAAGAACATCTAGAGAGCATCGGTCTACGTTTTGATCATCGTTGAACCCTTTGTGACGCTTTTTACCGTTGTATTCTGACACTTTGTGTGGTTTGGGTGCAGGAACGGAGTGATCAGGTTGATTGTAATGGTAGTCATTTTGCTGGCGATGTACTTTAGTTATTTTGACCGGGGTGGGTATTCAAACGGAGTTCCTCGGCTAGCAGAATGTTTTCCTTTTCTGCTTTTGTCAGTTTCCCGGTTCTCTCCACCTGTCCTTTCATATGAACCGTTTCTTGCTCGTGCTTCTGCTGTGCACTGCGATTTTGGACGCATGTAAATCTCTGATAACGACCATGCATCAGGGCTAAACTGAAGAGAACCTTTACAAGAGCTGCGCCCGATGGTTGAATTTGGAGAGCATTTGTCACAATTTCTGCTGGTTTTCTGCTAATGGCATAGTTAGGGTTTTTATCGCTGCTGGGGTCAGCGATCAATACTTTTATGGGTGAAGGTTCACTAATTAGCAGAGGAATGGGGACATGATAGCTTGCACATAATTTTTTTATTTTTAAGTTTGGGTTTTGAGTCATTGGAAGCTCTTAAAACGATTTTAATCTATTTATATACTTTAATGAACCATCAATACTAGATCAGTAATGTGGGAGTTGGACGTGAATGAATTTGCAAAAGCAATTTAATTGATGAATCAATTGTTTGGGATAGGGGGCGGTATTTTCACGTCCTGATGAAAACCGGGCCCAAAGTAAACTGCCTGCTACTCAGGCCCAGAACCCAGGATATGCATATCATTCGTAGATTGGATAGAAAACACTCTACAGTTTCTAAAACTGTTAAAATTACATTTACATTACATTTAAGTCATTTAGCAGACGCTCTTATCCAGAGCGACTTACAAATTGGTGCATCCCTTATGATATCCAGTGGAACAACCACTTTACAATAGTGCATCTAACTCTTTTAAGGGGGGGGGGGGGGGGTTAGAAGGATTACTTTATCCTATCCTAGGTATTTTTAAGAGGTGGGGTTTCAGGTGTCTCCGGAAGGTGGTGATTGACTCCGCTGACCTGGCGTCGTGAGGGAGTTTGTTCCACCATTGGGGTGCCAGAGCAGCGAACAGTTTTGACTGGCTGAGCGGGAACTGTACTTCCTCAGAGGTAGGGAGGCGAGCAGGCCAGAGGTGGATGAACGCAGTGCCCTTGTTTGGGTGTAGGGCCTGATCAGAGCCTGAAGGTACGGAGGTGCCGTTCCCCTCACAGCTCCGTAGGCAAGCACCATGGTCTTGTAGCGGATGCGAGCTTCACTGGAAGCCAGTGGAGAGAGCGGAGGAGCGGGGTGACGTGAGAGAACTTGGGAAAGTTGAACACCAGACGGGCTGCGGCGTTCTGGATGAGTTGTAGGGGTTTAATGGCACAGGCAGGGAGGGAAAATGATGTATGTGAGTATAACATAACTTATTTGGCAGGCGAAACCCCGAGGACAAACCATCCAGATTTTTTTGTTGTTGAGGTGATGTTTTCAATTGATTTCTATGGGAATCTAGATTTCTGATTGGTTGCAATTCCTTGGTTGCAATTCCTAGGGCGTCCACTAGATGTCAACAGTCTTTAGAAATTGGTTTTGATGTTTTTCTTTTGAGTAATGAAGAAGTATGGCTGTTCAGACTGAGTGTCGAGTCTAGTGTACTGTTGTGTTTGGGGCGAGCGACCTGGCGCTCGCTCCACTTTCATTTTATCCGCTATTGAATAAAGTTTATTCCGTCTGAATTTTTTTTGATTATTTACGTTTTAAAATACCTGAAGTTGGATTTGGAAAGTTGTTGGAAATGTTTGGACCAAGATTACAGGTAATTTATTAGATAATGTGTAGTCATGTTGGGCGAGTTGGAACCCGTGTTTTTCTGAATCAAACGCGCCAAATAAGTGGACATTTTGGGGATATAACGATGGAATTAATCGACAAAAAGGACCATTTGTGATGTTTATGGGACATATTGGAGTGCCAACAGAAGAAGATCTTCAAAGGTAAGGTATGAATTATATCGTTATTTCTGAGTTTGTTGTCGTGCCTGGCGGGTTGAAATATGATTGTCATGTGTTTGTTTGATGGGGTGCTGTCCTCAGATAATCGCATGGTTTGCTTTTGCCGTAAAGTCTTTTTGAAATCTGACACGGTGGCTGGATTAACAAGAAGTTAAGCTGTTTTTGGTTTATTCCACTTGTGATTGTATGAAAGTTAAATATTTCTCATAATTTATTTTGATTTTCGCGCTCTGCAATTTCACCGGATGTTGTCGAAACATTCCGCTAGCGGAACCCCTAGCCGTAAAAGGTTAATGATTGTTCGTACCTGTATAGGCTATCTGGGAATTAAACTTTAATTAACCTTAAAGCGTCGCTGTATCTATGTTCATGTGGAAAAGTTAAAAATGTCTCATTGGTTGAAACAAATCAATTTGGACCTTATCCAAATGATCAACCTGAGAAGGTTTGTTTGGCAATTTAACTTTCTTGTTAAATTGAATGAGACAACGATATCCAATCAGTTGAGATAGGCTGGATACCATAAGAGTAAACAGTAGTTCAAATGTGACTCTTATGTAGCAAAATGTGAAATGGTGTTTTTTAAAGTGGATAGAAGTAGAGACTCAGAGCTACAAAGTGGTATATCATACACTGCATTTGAGGAACAATGGGAAAGTAATTCTGCTTTGAAAGTTGATCAACTTGTAAACTCACTTTCGAGAAAATCGCCAATGAATGTAATGATATCTAGTGGTATCTCTACTTTGTCTACACCCCTTCAGCATCGCTCACACCCTCTTAAGCTTTAGCCCCACCCATTTCGTTTCTCTCTCGGAGCGCACACTTGAAGCTCTGGCCGATGATTTGTTTACCTCTGGATAACATGAAAACAGCCTAACCAGCTCTGCTGGCAAACAATTTCATTACGCTTTTTTGCAGACGTTTACTGATACCGGCCATATTCAACGGGTGGTGTACACACGTCACGTAGCATTAGCTAATGAGCCTGCAAGCTAATGTTAGCTACTTAAACAACAATGAACGAAGTGGCAACAATGCCACATTGATGGGAGCTAACCAACCAGGTCCAATGTTAGCTAGCTAACATTAGACTCTAACTATAAAAGTAAACGGCTCTGGAAAACAAATAATAACGTCAGCTGGGGAGCCAACACTACACTTTACCTTGAAATGAACCACTTTCTGTCAAAATTAGAAACGTGTAATATATGAAAATGTAGCTACCTAACGCTGGACTATCTTACCTGCATACATCAACATACATCATGGATGCCTCTCACTGTCTGGAATGTCATACCACGATTGCCCTTAGTTTGAAGATGTAATCCAGAGACAGGTGTTTTCTCCATCTCTTCAGCTATCATACTCTAATTCTACCTATTTCAAAACTTGATCCTCCATAAAATGGAGAGCAAAACTTATTCAGCTCCACTACACAATACATTTTTTTAAAAGCAGCGTTCGACACGATTACCAACACAGACTGACGAGCTCAAATAGACAGAAGCCTTCAATATGGCAGACCAATCCTCTCTCCTCTCTCGGCATGTCCAGCCCACTCATTATCTCAGCCAATCATGGCTAGTGGGAAGGTTGCTACGTTTTTCTGTGGATTAACCAACAAGGCTCGTAATTTAACAGTTGTATTCATATTTACAGATGGCATACAAGTTTGTTACAAGTTTGTTATTAAGTTTGTTATTAAGGAACAACAAAGTTCACATGTTCGAGTATGCATTTTTGCCAAAAAACTATATATTTTTTACAATATTTTTTACGTTCAAACGGCTCTCCTGTGTAGTGGGAAAACACCAGTCTCAAATCTCAACGTCAACAGTGAAGAGGCGACTCCAGGATGCTGGCCTCCTAGGCAGAATTCCTCTGTCCAGTGTCTGTGTTCTTTTGCCCATCTCAATCTTTTATTTTATTGGCCAGTCTGTGATATGGCTTTTTCTTTGCAACTCTGCCTAGAAGCGCAGCATCCCAGAGTCGCCTATTCACTGTTGATGTTGAGACTGGTGTTTTGTGGGTACTATTTAATGAAGCTGCCAGTTGAGGACTTGTGGGGCATCTGTTTCTCAAACTAGACACTCTAATGTACTTGTCCTCTTGGATTAGCTAACACAACGTGCCATTGCAACACAGGAGTGATGGTTGCTGATAATGGGCCTCTGTACGCCTATGTAAATATTTCATAAAAATATTTATGCCGTTTCCAGCTACAGTAGTCATTTACAACATTAACAATGTCTACCCTGTATTTCTGATCAATTTTATGTTATTTTAATGGACAAATTTCTTTGCTTTTCTTTCAAAAACAAGGACATTTTTAAGTGACCCCCAAACTTTTGAACGGTAGTGTATGTTGATTCGTTTAACACTTTTGGTTACTACATGATTCCATATGTGTTATTTCATAGTTTTGATGTCTTCACTATTATTCTACAATGTTGAAAATAGTAAAAATAAAGAAAAACCCTTGAATGAGTAGGTGTGTCCAAACTTTTGACTGKTTCTGTACATAAATACACCAAATGGCTTACTGGTGTTCTGAACTGCAAATGGCCAATAACTCAACAGTGCAAGTTTGTTATTGAGTTATACAGAGGTAAATTGGATTGTAGGCACTGGTTGTAGGTCTGCTTTAGGTCTCCCCCTATTGGTAAGATGAGCACGCTGTATGAAAATGTTGATCTGGTAGAAATGTAAATCAATCTTGTCTCCAAAATAATGCATCCTCCAGCAATGCAATTGCAATGTACAAGTTTGGAGTAATAATCTAATTTTATTGGTCACATACACATGGTTAGCAGATGTTAATGCGAGTGTAGCGAAATGCTTGTGCTTTTAGTTCCGACAATGGAGTACTATCTAACAAGTAATCTAACAGTTTCACAACAACTACATTGTAAATGGATGAATAAGAATATGTACATATAAATATATGGATGAGCGATAAATATATGTGTGGCATATATGTGTGGCATAGGCAAGATGCAGTAGATGGTATAGAGTACAGTATTTACATATGAGATGAGTAATGTAGGGTATGTAAACATTATATAAAGTGAGTTTGGCTTTAAGTATAGTAGAGGGTGGCCTTAAAGGCCCTGAGATTAGTTATAGAATTGTTTGGAATACTGCACTTGACATCATACAGCATGTAAATGTGCCTAACCACAAAGACACTGGATCTGAAGGTATTGTTAGCTGGCAGACTTTTATTTTTGACTTTAACTTGGATTCACAGTTCAACAATGCCTATTATAGCTTGTGTGGCTGTTGCAGTACACTCACCCTGCACACATAATGCACTACTATGCCAATTATACAGTACTGAAAATTACTTATTGAAATGCTTAATGATCCTCTAGGTTACCCCTGTGGAGTTAATGAGTTATTTCCTGCTCTGCCCTTGAAATGTTGGAACCTTTCTCCGGGTAATCACTGAAAAGCAGGAAGAGGGCATGGTTTCTCTGCTGCGCAGTGATAAACCAGAAAGCGATGCCTATCAATGTCAGCAAAAACAGCAGGAAATGGACACATTCCTTCACTGGGTCCCAAAGTCGGGCAGTGCACCAAGCCTCACATCATTAAAGTCCTCCTCTATTAAAGGGACATCCCACAGTGAACTTATGTACATTTCTCGCAGTTTGACTGAGTACTTGGTCTGGCTTGGCTGTCCCGTGTCAGATCAACATCTGTCTTCACATCAGAAACACGCCACTGGTGGTGATGATGTCATCCACAGATGTCCATTCACCTGCTGTTATACAATAGGCCTTTAAATGATGAAGACATTTTTGAAGAGAAATGTTTGACAAAGTAAGTCTCATACGGTTGTGATTTCCTTGTTAGTAGGAAAGATATGGCTTGGTTTTACTGCTGTTGCTGACTGTCAGTAAACCATAGAATTAATAACGCTGTTAGCACCCAACATCCCAGAATTCTTGGTTTGATGCGTAGGGGAGCATTTGTCTCGAGATGGTAGAAATAGTAATGTTTTATGGGAATCCCTCTTTTAAAGTAATGGAGCTTGGTGCTGGATGGCTTTTCCTTTCACACATCCAGCTAGGCACTGCTGGCTATTAACGGCACATTTTTACTCAATTACAGCAGTCTTGAGAAAGTGACAAAAGTTTATTATCGAATCTGTTTGACTACTGTCTCACTCAAGGGACAATTTGCAACATCACATGTTCCAAACCTTGGAGGACAAAGCGAAATGATTACTAGTTTAGTTTCCTTGTGCAAGTCATTGGGTTTTGCATGAGAACATGAGGACATAGGAGTGGCAACGTTTTGGCTCCCACAAATGATACTATCTGAACTGAACAGCTCTGTTTCTGAGTGAGAGTGAGCGCTGCTATAGATCAGAGCATATGAAATTGGTTTGTGCCTGTGCACATGTGTTTGTGAGCCGTTGAGACTGTGACAGGGTGAGTGGAATAGATTTTGAAGTTTTCTTCAAATGGACCCCTAGGTAAATGCTTAGTTGMCGGTAGGGTTGGGCAGTATCCAGATTTTCAAATCATCATTCTGTCCTCTCATACCGGGCTATACGTTACTACCGGTTTACTACACAAGGGGGTGCCAAAAAAAGTTACAACAAAAAAGCCCAAGGGATGTCTATTACCAGGATGTTAACAAAACTAGAACAAGTAATGGCACATTTCAATGGAGGCTCCTAGCTACATATGCTAACAAGCTCAACCTAAATAAACGAATTGCAAAGACAGGCAATCAAGCACATTATACATATACAGTTGTAGTCTGAAGTTTACATACACTTAGGTTGCAGTTATTAAAATTTATTTTTCAACCACTCCACAAGTTTCTTGTTAACAAACTATAGTTTTGGCAAGTCGGTTATCTACTTTGTGCATGACACAAGTAATTTTACCGACAATTGTTTACAGACAGATTATTTCACTTATAATTCACTGTATCACAATTTCAGTGGACCAGAAGTTTACATACACAAAGTTGACTGTGCCTTTAAACAGCTTGGAAAATTCCAGAAAATGATGTCATGGCTTTAGAAGCTTCTGATAGGCTAATTGGCATAATTTGAGTCAATTGGAGGTGTACCTGTGGATGTATTTCAAGGCCTACCTTCAAACTCAGTGCCTCTTTGCTTGACATCTTGAGAAAATCAAAAGAAATCAGCCAAGACCTCAGGAAAAACATTTGTAGACCTCCACAAGTCTGGTTCATCCTTGGGAGAAATATCCAAACGCTTGAATGTACCATGTTCATCTGTACAAACGATAGTACGCAAGTATAAACACCATGGGACCACGTAGCCATCATACCGCTCAGGAAGGAGACACGTTCTGTCTCCTAGAGATGAATGTACCTTGGTGGGAAAAGTGCAAATCAATCCAAGAACAATAGCAAAGGACCTATTGAAGAGGCTGGAGGAAACAGGTCCAAAAGTATCTATATCCACAGTAAAACGAGTCCTATATCGACACAACCTGAAAGGCCGCTCAGCAAGGAAGAAGCCACTGCTTCAAAACCACCATAAAAAAGCCAGACTACGGTTTGCAACTGCACATGGGGACAAAGATCGTACTTTTTAGAGAAATGTCCTCTGGTCTGATGAAACAAAAATAGAACTGTTTGGCCATAATGACCAGCGTTATGTTAGGAGGAAAAAGGGGGAGGCTTGCAAGCCGAAGAACACCATTCAAACTGTAAAGCACGGGGGTGGCAGCATCATATTGTTGGGGTGCTTTGCTGCAGGAGGGACTGGTGCACTTCACAAAATAGATGGCATCATGAGGAGGTAAAAATATGTGTTTATATTGAAGCAACATCTCAAGACATCAGCCAGGAAGTTAAAGGTTGGTCGCAAATGGGTCTTCCAAATGGACAATTCCCCCAAGCATACTTCCAAAGTTGTGGCAAAATGGCTTAAGGACAACAAAGTAACGGTATTGGAGTGGCCATCACAAAGCCCTGACTTCAAACCCATAGAAAATGTGTGGGCAGAACTGAAAAAACCTGTGCAAGCAAGGAGGCTTACAAACCTGACTCAGTTACACCAGCTCTGTCAGGAGGAATGGGCCAAAATCCACCCAACTTTGTATGGGAAGCTTATGGAAGGCTACCCGAAATGTTTGACCCAAGTTAACTTCACTAGGGTAGCATTCGGAATTTTGGATAAAAAGGGTGCCCAAATTAACCTGCCTGCTACTCAGCCATAAAAACTAGAATATGCATATAATTAGTAGATTTGGATAGATAACACTCTGAAGTTTCTAAAAGTGTTTGAATGATGTCTGTGAGTATAACATAAAAAAAATCCAACCAGGAAGTGGGACATTTGTCGTTTTTCAACTCATTGCCTATCGAATATACAGTGTCTATGGGGTCATATTGCACTTCCTAAGGCTTCCACTAGATGTCAACAGTCTTTAGAACCTTGTTTGATGCTTCTACTGTGAAGGAGAGGCGAATGAGAGGGGATTGAGTAAGGTCTCTCCCAGAGTGCCATGAGCTGACCACGAGCGTTCACGTGAGAGGTAGCTTGCGTTCCATTGCAATTCTAAAGACAAAGGAATTCTCCGGTTGGAACATTATTGAAGATTTATGTTAAAAACATCCTAAAGATTGATTCTATACATCGTTTGACATGTTTCTACGGACTGTAATGGAACCTTTTGACTTTTCGTCTGCACCTAGTGATAGCGCCTCATGAATTTTGATTACAAAAAGGAGGTATTTGGGCAGACAAAAAGGAAGTATTTGGACATAAATGATGGACTTTATCGAACAAATCAAACATTTATTGTGGAACTGGGATTCCWGGGAGTGCATTCTGATGAAGATCATCAACGGTAAGTKAATATTTATAATGCTATTTCTGACTTCTGTTGACTACACAATAAGTGAATATTTATAATGCTATTTCTGACTTCTGTTGACTAACAACAAAATTCCATGCATAAGTTGTATCTTTTAGCAACGTTTATTATGAGTATTTCTGTAAATTGATGTGGCTCTCTGCAAAATCACAGGATGTTTTGGAACTACTGAACATAACGCGCCAATGTAAACTGAGATTTTTGGATATAAATATGAACATTACCGAACAAAACATACATGTATTGTGTAACATGAAGTCCTGTGAGTGTCATCTGATGAAGATCATCAAAGGTTAGTGATTCATTTGATCTCTATTTCTAATTTTTGTGACTCCTCTCTTTGGCTGGAAAAATGGCTGTGTTTTTCTGTGACTTGGCTCTGACCTAACATAATCGTTTGGTGTGCTTTCGTCGTAAAGCCTTTATAAAATCGGACACTGTGGCTGGATTTACAACAAGTGTATCTTTAAAATGGTGTGAAATACTTATATGTTTGAGGAATTTTAATTATGGGATTTCTGTTGTTTTGAATTTGCCGCCCTGCAGTTTCACTGGCTGTTGAAGAGGTGCATCCCACATACCCTAGTGAGGTTAAACAATTTAAAGGCAATGCTACCAAATACTAATTGAGTGTATGTAAACTTCTGACCCACTGGGAATGTGATGATAGAAATAATACGCTGAACTAAATCATTCTCTGACAAATGTGCTGCACTAATGTATTTTCTGTGAAGGAAAACTATACTTGCATCTTCCTGATCACTTTATTGAAGCAAAAACTTAGCTTAATTTCAAGCGATTAATAATGTTCATTAAAGTGGACTGTAATGACATATAGTTCCCAATTTCCCATTGATAATTGCCATTGCAAAGGCTTTGTGGTGAAAGGTAAGAGCCCACCTATAATACATACCAGTCTTGCACCAAAAGCAAAGATCAACAGAGTAAGAGAGGTGATTGTCATTCAAATAACTTCCGGTCTCACTGTAATTTACTGTTAATTATACTGAACAAAAATATAAATGCAACATGTAAAGTGTTGGTCCCATGTTTCATGAGCTGAAATAAAAGATCCCAGAAATGTTCCATACGCACTGAAACGCTTTACATCCATGTTAGTGAGCATTTCTCCTTTGCCAAGATAATCAATCCACCTGACAGGTATGCATGTCAAAAAGCTGATTAAACAGCATGATCATTACACAGGTGCACCTTGTGCTTGGCACAATAAAAGGGCACTCTAAAGAGCGCAGTTTTGTCACACAACACAATGCCACAGATGTCTCAAGTTTTGAGGGAGTGTGCAATTGGCATGCTGACTGCAGGAATGTCCACCAGACCTGTTGCCAGATAATTAAATGTTCATTTCTCTACCAATGTTGTTTTAGAGAATTTGGCAGTACGTCCAACTGGCCTCACAACCGCAGACCACATGTAACCACTCCAGCTCAGGACCTCCACATTCGACTTCTTCACCTGAGGGATTGTCTGTGACCAGCCACCTGGACAGCTTATGAAACGGAGGAATATTTTTGTCTTTAATAAAGCCCTTTTGTGGGGGAAAACTCATTCTGATTGGCTGGGCCTGGCTCCCCAGTGGGTGGGCCTATGCCCTCCCAGGCCCACCTATGGCTGCGCCCCTGCCCAGTCATGTGAAATCCATAGATTAGGGCCTAATTTATTTATTTCAATTGACTGATTTCCTTATATGAACTGTAACTCAGTAAAATTGTTGAAATTGTTGCATGCTGCGTTTATATTTTTGTTCAGTATAACATAGCATCTCCGGCTTCCATGCATAGCATACAAGCCACTGATGCTGACCTTTGGAACATCTACATTTTAAAAAGTCTAATAAATCCATTTAATATAGCCTACACCATCACAATAAATCCATTATTTATTTTAGGCAGGTCTAAAGAAGCATGTAGCCTATTTCAGGAGAACAGAATAGCATATTCTGAGTCATCATTATGTTAGGTCCTGATCTGGCTATGCCATATGGCTGTGAGCTACACTAGTTAATTTAGCAGGAAATATTTGCTTATACTTCGTGTGGCATTATTTTACACTATTTTATAGTAAGATCAATACAATGGAACATAGCTGAAGAAAAGACAAAGGATATATTTCCGCAAACTATTTTCGAGGGAGTGTGTGCACATGCGGCTATTCTGTGTTGAACAGTTAACAAAGAAACAGGTCCACGTATATATGCTTCATTTAGAGTTATTTATGCTACTTTAATTTTGATACAAACGTTAGGCTATATGTTTTTATTTCTAATATATTCTAAGGCTGCATGATGCGACCGAAGATGATTTGAAAAAATGTGTATGAAAGGCAGGCTGCACACACTTAATCAGTCTCTGATTTACAATTTGACAAGCACTTGAACATTTTCTCAACCAGTATTCTCCAATATAATCTGGTCATTACATAAAGAGTGGAATAATTTTTTATTTAGAAAGGCTCATAAAAAAAATGTAATCCATAGCCTGCACTCCAATAGCGAATGGAAGTTATGTGCAGTTACTTTTTTAATATGCCAGGTAGGCTACACCGTTTGTAAAGCCGATTAATGTGCTTAATTTTTAAGAATTTTGAAATAAATATAGCAGCACGAGAAAGCTGGTATACGCTTTTAAATAGTGGCCAGTCAAAACTGGTTTTCACATGCGATTGTGCAATGACTCGACTTATAAGAGCACGTTTCACTCGGCTCTGAGTGGAGGCTGTCCGTTTCTGAGATACTAGATACTAGATACTGACGAACCGGCGTGCCTGGCACTCAAAGTTGCTTAGGTCACTCGTTTTGCCCATTCTAATGTTCAATTGAACAGTAACTGAATGCCTCGATGCCTGTCTGCCTGATTTATATAGCGATGGACACCAGACTCACTGTCTGTAGGAGCAAACCATTTTTGTGAAAAGTGTGGTGTATAATATTTGTTTTCATGTAAATTGTACTCGCAATTCAGCCCGTTTCTGTCAGTTGTACAATGTTGTAACCATTCTCTCTCTTACACACACACACACACACACACACACACACACACACACACACACACACACACACACACACACACACACACACACACACACACACACACACACACACACACACACAGACAGGGCCTTCCCCTGTTTGATGCAGTGTCTACTGGCACAGCACTGGACTCCATTTTGACCTTTTCCGTGCCTGTGAACTTAAGTAACACTCGCCAAGTGCAGTAAACCAATAAAATTGCAGGAGGTCCAAGGTCTTGAAGACACCATTTAATTTAGCTCGAAAGCCAAGTGAAAACAATTTATGCCAGGATCAACATGTAATATCAGAATTTCAGTAGCAAATATTTTGATACATACACTATATAAAAAAAAAGTATGTGGACACCCCTTGAAATTAGTGGATTAGKCTATTTCAGCCACACCCGTTGCTGACAGGTGTATGAAATCGAGCACACAGCCATCAATCTCCATAGTCTCAATGACTTTCAATGTGTCATAAGATGCCACCTGTCCAACAAGTCAGTTTGTCAAATGTCTGCCCTGCTAGACCTGCCCCGGTCAACCGTAAGTGCTGTTATTGTGAAGTGGAAAGTCTAGGAGCAACAATGGCTCAGCAGCAAAGTGGTGGGCCACACAGGCTCACAGAACGGGACCGGCGAGTGCTGAACAGTGTAGCGTGTAAAAATCGTCTGTCCTTGGTTGCAACACTGCCTCTGGAAGCAACGTCAGAACAAAAACTGCAGGAGCTTAATGGAATTGGTTTCCATGGCCGAGCAGCCGCACACAGGCCTAAGATCACCATGCACAATCCCAAGCGTCGGCTGGAGTGGTGTAACGCTCACCGCCGTTGGACTCTGGAGCAGTGTAAAAGTAGTGGCGGAATAATGGTCTGGGGCTGTTTTTCATGACTAGGCTGCTTTGTTCCATTCAAGACAATTCTGTGCTTCCAACTTTGTGGCAACAGTTTGAGGAAGGCCCTTTCCTGTTTCAGCATGACAATGCCCCCGTGCACAAGGCGAGGTCCATACAGAAATGGTTTGTGAGCCCATGATTTTGGAATGAGATACTTTTGGTCATGTAGTGTATATATTTGTATGGGATGGTGAGTCCTAGAGGTTGATATCAGTGAACTGAAGTTCACAATGGCCACAAGTGCTGAATCAACTTCTCATCTTCTCCACTGTAAAGTCTTTCATGTGACAAGTTCAATGGAACTTCATTCTGTGTCGTGTTGGTTGATTTTTGAATAAATTGTTATTTACTTCAATAATGAAATAATAACACAATATTGTGATGAAGCAGCTTATTTCACTTTTGGAAACCAGAAGAGGTTCGGAAACATCCAGTACAATTCATCATCAATTTCTCCTGAGGGAGCAAACTCTGTCTTCCCTCATTTTACAGTACATTACCCTAACATGACATACAGAAGAAGAGAAAACAAGCTTATAAGCCTCATGAACAAAATGGTTACCAGATGTACTCCAGTTGCCCCATTTATCCAAATCATGGAAATTATAACTAAATAGGTAAATAGCAACCAGGGGTGGAAAAGGCGAGTGACTCAGCTACAAAACATGCTGAAACACTGAAGGGACTCTTGTCAAGGCTGTTTAGTCACTGTGCACGGGCTGCTCCGAACAAAGTCAGATTTTTCCATTTTTCCACCGGGCTTAAAATATATTTTTAGTTCATGAATATGGATGACAAAGTTATTGTGGAGTTGCTATGGCTACCAGGCTCAGCATTAATGATTTCCATCTGTCAATTAAAGACACCCATTGAGATTTCAATGGTGGGCATTGTTCAGTCCGATTGGAGAGTCAAAGAACCACCAGGGGTGGGAGGCTGTGTGGCTTCCCTTAGCAACGAGAGAGGGAGGTGTGATACACCAGAAGCTAGTTACAGCACAGCAATTACTGTTGGAAAAACTGTTTGTCCCAGCCTCGTTTTGTGCAAGAGCCCAAAAAGTTACTTGGATGATGGTTTTACAAAATGTACGAAAGGTTCATGCAAATCTACATTAGGAAAGGTCTTACAAAAGGTTTTCTGTCAATGTTAGGCCTACAAGGGGTTAAATGAATCAGGGTTAATGAGTTAGCGAGCTAAAACAATGTAAACAATCAAAAACAACGGTTTTATTGTTTCACAATACCTCCGTACCACTAAGTTAGCTGGCTAATACATTGCGGTACTGACATGTTGAGTTCACCAAACTGTTAAAACTGCTTTGTGAAACACCTGGATCCATACAATGGAAAAAGTTGAACCATTTTACAAATCAAAATGAAAATATGCATTTCTTATTAGATATTCCCTCCCTGTTTAATGTCTCCTCATCATGCAGGGGTTGTCTGTGAGGGAGGTGCGGTCATGCTCCCCATTGATGCAATGCAGGAAGAGATGTAATAGTGCCTGAGGTTGGCCATGGGAAAGCTCAGAGGAATATTCCAGAAACTGCCTCCAAACCCAAATGGATATGGAAATGTGTGTCCATCACGTGTTTGGCTGTGTTAGTAAGCTTTTTTGTTGAAGTGGTTTTTCACCATAGAAACATTGTAAATCCAACTGAATTTGTTTCAAAAAGAAATAATTGAATAATGATTCTTGGACTGAACTTGATTATTCCCTGACTTTTGACTGTTTGCATTTTCTAGTAATCCTTTCATCCAAATAAAAAGTACATAAAAATAAACAACACCAGTTTAGACTGATATTATATTAGCCTACCCTACATGAAGTATGTTTTGTATCATTCTACTTAAAGGTTATCACAAAAGTTATCACTCATGTAGGCTTATTAAAAGCTCTTCAGATGCAAAAATAACTGGTGCCACGAAAATCGAGCACTATTTATTTTTATCGAATAAAACAGTCAAAACATACCAGTCGAAACGGGTGAATGCTGGGCTTCTCAATAGTATGTAATATACTGTCAGGTGGATGATAGTGGTACTACACTACTTATGACTTAAGTGTCCCTGATACAATTTTCATTGGCTTATGAGATCTTAACAGGTACAAACCTAAGTGTAATGCTTCGTTCATAATAGGGATGTGACAAATGGGGAAAAAATCTTAGCGTTTAAACTGTAATTTTTTTCATAAAATTTCACGTGGAATCCTATTGTGCGTGGTATGACTAGGGGGCAATGAAGATGTACCGCAGTCGAATTTTGATATTACGGTAATAGCACATTAAGTGTTATAGGCAGCATTGTGAACTGCAGTAATCCGAGTCCATTTTTATTACTACTGTGCCCGTCGAGAGAGAGAGATCCACTTGACTACAAACGCTTTCAAAAAGGTGTAAGAGCAGAAGCGATCTCACCGCAGAGTTACAGGGTCAGAGAGTCAGAAGGCTAATCCTTAGGGAGAAATCCCAATCATCCAGCAGACCCATTCTGATGAGATTTGTATTGAAGCAAGACAAAAAACAAACAACACAACAGCAATACACTTCTTCATATACAACTAGAGGTGGGGAAAACTTCAATCCATTTGGAGTAACTGTCAACCATTACCAACATATTTTTTTTCCTTTTACAGGCAGGCATGTGAAGAAAATATTTGCATATTTACCAAAGGGCACCATGGGACTGGTACTTCCCCCTTTGGACACATGACTCATATTGTGATTCATGCGTCCAAAAAAACAACAACACTGCCTGTTAAATCAAAATAACAAATAAAATGTGAATTAMAAACCTTGATGTCTCTATCTTCATGTATTTGTATCCCATAAGGTAATTAAAGGAATTGTCTAGAGACAGGTGTCCCTCATTCAGGGGCAGCACTCTCTCTCTTTGTCCTTCTCGTGGTCCGAATCACACATAGGACTTGCTAAATTATAAACTTCTTCTAATTATTAGACACATAGCCCATAGCCCATTAGTAAACACATAGCCCATTTAAATCTCACCCAATGTCTCTAATCTTTGTAGTGAAGGTGATCAGGTCTCACCAGGAAGTCAGAACAGAGGTCAGTAGGTTAAAAACAAACAAAATGGCCCGGCCTTACTTAATTTGGGAGCTCCCTCAACAGTTGGATCCAGACACCTTTACACTGGACAGTACACAGTCCCAATAACTGCTCTCCTAAGGCACCTGCCTAAGGAAGCCCCTCAAAGGGAGAGACAGAGAACCATTGGCAAACATAAGAAAAACTTGGTAGCGGACATTCCATAAATCCTGGAAGAAAGAAAATAAACATCTTTATCAGTCCTAAAAAATTGTTAATCTTAATCGAGTTTACTGCATCTTGGGCAGGAAGTCTTGATAAACCCATGCATATACAGAATTATAGTATTATTAGTATTTTGCTCTTACTGTAGTACTGTAGGCCACTCCCGACCGGTCAAGTTATACAGTGCCTGAGTGGTACAACGATCTAAGACACTGCATTACAGTGCAAGCTGTGTTACTACAGATGCTGAACAAGGCACAACAATGGCCGCCCAGACCGTTATGCTGTTCTGCTATTCCAAGTATGTGTAACCAAAGAGAGATACCACGAGTGGGCACAGAATACCAACTGGGATGGATCCCGAGGCAAATGTAGCTTACCAGTGAACCTCCGGGTGTTCATCATTAATACTGTGTCTTAGAAGTTTCTGTCCATGACTGATGCAACCCGAAAAAGTATTAAAGACAGACTTAATGAGTACTTGAGGTCACCGAGACAGTCTGGACATGGCCTGCTCTCCCTTATGTAAGGTATTGAGCACTTTCCCATGTTTACTACAGTATGGACTGTAGGCTATGTTTACTTGTCAGACTGCACAGAAGCCTAATAAACAAATGCAGGTGACATATATCTTCAAAATGCTTTAACTTCTTATTAACAGGATCGATATGACAACAGCCAGTGAAAGTGCAGGGCGCCAAACAGAAATCTCATATTTAAAATTCCTCAAACATACATGTGTCTTATCCAATTTTAAAGGTAATCTTGTTGTTAATCCCACCAAAGTGTGCGATTTCAAAAAGGCTTTACAGCGAAAGCACCACAAACGATTATGTTAGGTCACCACCAAATCACAGAAAAACAGCAATTTTTCCAGCCAAAGACAGGAGTCACACAAAGCAGAAATAGAGATAAAATGAATCACTAACCTTTGATGATCTTCATCAGATGACGCTCATAGGACTTCATGTTACACAATACATGTATGTTTTGTTCGGTAAAGTTCATATTTATATAAAAAAATCTCAGTATACATTGGTGCGTTATGTTCAGTAGTTCCAAAAACATTTGGTGATTTTGCAGAGAGCCTCATCAATTTCCAGAAATACTCATAATAAACGTTGATAAAAGATACAATTGTTACACATGGAATTTTAGATCCACTCCTTAATGCAACCGCTGTGTCAGATTTCAAAAAAGCTTTACGGAAAAAGCAAACCATGCAATAATCTGAGGTCGGTGCTCAGAGCCCAATCAAGACAAACAGAAGTCAGAAATAACATTATAAATATTCACTTACCTTTGATGATCTTCATCAGAATGCACTCCCAGGAATCCCAGTTCCACAATAAATGTTTGATTTGTTTGATAATGTCCACCATTTATGTGCAAATAGCTACTTTTGTTAGCGCGTTTGGTAAACAAATCAAACTCAAGAAGCGCGTTCACTAGTTGCAGATGAAATGTCAAAAAGTTCCGTTACAGTCTGTAGAAACATGTCAAACGATGTATAGAATCAATCTTTAGGATGTTTTTAACATAAATCTTCAATAATGTTCCAACCGGAGACTTCCTTTTGACTTCAGAAAAAGCAAATGGAACGGGAGCTACCTCTCATGTGAATTCGCTTGACCAGCTCCTGGCACTCTGCCAGACCTCTGACTCAATCCCCTCTCATTCAGCCCCCCTTTACAGTAGAAGCCTCAAACAAGTTTCTAAAGACGGTTGACATCTAGTGGAAGCCTTAGAAAGTGCCACATGACCAATATCCCACTGTATCTTCAATAGGGGCTGAGTTGAAAATCGACCAACCTCAGATTTCCCACTTCCTGGTTGGATTTTTTCTCAGGTTTTTGCCTGCCATATGAGTTCTGTTATACTCACAGACATCATTCAAACAGTTTTAGAAACTTCAGAGTGTTTTCCCCAAGTGAGGATGGCTTTCACTTCAGCAGTAATAAATTCATGAACTTCTTTGAGGAAAAGATCATGATCATTAGAAAGCAAATTACGGACTCCTCTTTAAACCTGCGTTTTCCTCCAAATCTCAGCTGTCGTGAGTCTGCGCAACTCTGCCAGGACCTAGGATCAAGAGAGACACTCAAGCTGCACACTGGACCCTATTCTAACTAAACTACTGAAAGAGCTGCTTCCTGTGCTTGGCCCTCCTATGTTGAACATAATAAACTGCTCTCTATCCACCGGACGTGTACCAAACTCACTAAAAGTGGCAGTAATAAAGCCTCTCTTGAAAAAGCCAAACCTTGACCCAGAAAATAAAGAAAAACTATCGGCCTATATCGAATCTTCCATTCCACTCAAAAAAAATTGAAAAAGCTGTTGCGCAGCAACTCACTGCCTCCCTGAAGACAAACAATGTATACGAAATGCTTCAGTCTGGTTTTAGACCCCATCATAGCACTGAGACTGCACTTGTGAAGGTGGTAAATTACCTTTTGATGGCGTCAGACCGAGGATCTGCATCTGTCCTCGTGCTCCTAGACCTTAGTGCTGCCTTTGATACCATCAATCACCACATTCTTTTGGAGAGATTGGAAACCCAAATTGGTCTACACGGACAAGTTCTGGCCTGGTTTAGATCTTCTCTGTCAGAAATATATCAGTTTGTTTCTGTGAATGGTTTGTCCTCTGACAAATCAACTGTACATTTCGGTGTTCCTCAAGGTTCCGTTTTAGGACCACTATTGTTTTCACTATATATTTTACCTCTTGGGAATGTCATTCGAAAACATAATGTTAACTTTCACTGCTATGCGGATGACACACAGCTGTACATTTCAATGAAACATGGTGAAGCCCCAAAATTGCCCTCGCTAGAAGCCTGTGTTTCAGACAGAAGGAATTGGATGGCTGAAAACGTTCTACTTTTAAACTCGGAAAAAACAGAGATGCTTGGTCTAGGTCCCAAGAAACAAAGATATCTTCTGTTGAATCTGACAATTAATCTTGATGGTTGTAAAGTCGTCTCAAATTAAACTGTGAAGGACCTCGGCGTTACTCTGGAACCTGATCTCTCTTTTGACGAACATATCAAGACTGTTTCAAGGAAAGTTTTTTTCCATCTACGTAACATTGCAAAAATCTGAAACTTTCTGTCCAAAAATGATGCAGAAAAATGTATCCATGCTTTTGTTACTTCTAGATTAGACTACTGCAATGCTCTACTTTCTGGCTACGCACTAAATAAACTTCAGTTACTGCTAAATACGGCTGCTAGAATCCTGACTAGAACCAACATTTTTTATCATATTACTCCAGTGCTAGCCTCCCTACACTGGCTTCCTACTGTCATGACTGTCCTGATCAGGTCAGGTTACAGGAGACCACAACCCTACAGATTATCTCTCACCCCCAACAGAGGAGGAGAGATCTAGGGGTCTGAAGATGTGGGGGTTTTATGACCCCTCACGCCCATGGTAATTCAGACAACATTCCTTTGTCCCTCACACTATGGAGAACCAGCCTCAGAACTTTAAACATGCAATAAAGGGACTTTGGAACAATGGTTTCCGTCAACTACAATGGTGGTCATGACGATAGATGGAATATGAAAATGTATGTCATTTTTGTTCTGTTATTTAAGGTTAATAGATAACGTTATAATGAAAACATTGTAACGTTAAGAGTTTTCCTCGTATATGCTTGATGTTTATACATTGTACGTTGTGTGGAAAATGTCCAAATCAAAGAGAATGTTTCGGTAAAGATGAAATGTGAAGTTAGTTGTCTAAAATTGGATTTGAGTAAAATCTATACCTTCGCCTTAAACTTGGTACGCCCAGAGAATTGCCCTGAAGGCGGTTACGCCCACTTCTGACCCGAGGGTATAAAACCTGTGAGTGCAGAATTAACAGATTAGACTAAGTGACCCGAGCTGCAGCCAAAGGTCTAAAAGGTCAACGAACCCAAAACGCAACAAGTTTGAAGACAAATAAATATTTTTCTACCCAACCTACGGATGAGTAGCGGTGTCTAAGCGGGTGAATTCAAGCCGAACCAACTAGCCTCCACTCCGCATCGAATCGTGGTATCTACAACCTTTTATTCCTACGCTGTGAGCTCTGAGCCACAGAGCGTTCTGTCCTCCAAAGATCCCTTCCAGAGCAAGGGCAAGGGAACAGGCCAGTAAGCCAAGAAGGACACTGACATCGTGAGGCCAACTAGAGAGGTGCGCAGGAGAAGTGCGTCATTGAGCAGCCTGAACGGTCCACGCGGGAAATCCAACGAGACCTTCCACACGTAATTACATCATTATATTCTGACTCATAAGAGCGGCAGTTTGGGGCAAGGCTAACGTTAGAATAAGCATAGCTGATTTCACCCAAATGTATATTCCTCTCGGGTACTTTCTCTCTTTCTCTCTCTTTTAAATCCCTATTTTGGGTAACACGCGCCATAGTGTGTTGGCCCGTTATACTAAGTTCTAATCAATAGCCTAGAATGTGTTTTTGTGTATGTGTATCTTTTATCATCATTTTAGCTTTTTAGTAAATAAACATTCAACTAAGATTGGTGTGGTACGAATTCATTAGTGAGACCCGGGTCCGTGCAGATTCCCGGGCTATACGATGTTCAGAACGAGATTTTTAGAGGCAACTGGTTAATTAGCGGCTGTGGTAAAATCGATATTCTGATATTYTTTGAGTTAATTTGGGAAATAGAAACTCAATAAAAACTAGTTTTCCCATGGTGCCCCAGGTTAATGAGTTAATAATTGCTTGATTCAGTTAATCACGTAATTAGAAACTTGTAATCATTCGATGAGCAACAGTCGTCACATGAACTAATACAACGTCACGACACTGTTAAGGCAAGGGCTGATTTCAAGGTTTTACTGCTAACCTGCAAAGCATTACATGGGCTTGCTCCTACCTATCTTTTCCGATTTGGTCCTGCCGTACATACCTACACRTACGCTACGGTCACAAGACGCAGGCCTCCTAATTGTCCCTAGAATTTCTAAGCAAACAGCTGGAGGCAGGGCTTTCTCCTATAGATCTCAATTTTTATGGAATGGTCTGCCTACCCATGTGAGAGACGCAAACTTGGTCTCAACTTTTAAGTCTTTACTGAAGACTCATCTTTTCAGTGGGTCATATGATTGAGTGTAGTCTGGCCCAGGAGTGTGAAGGTGAACGGAAAAGCTCTGGAGCAACGAACCGCTCTTGCTGTCTCTGCCTGGTCGGTTCCCCTCTCTCCACTGGGATTCTCTGCCTCTAACCCTATTACAGGGGCTGAGTCACTGGCTTACTGGTGCTCTTTCATGCCGTCCCTAGGAGGGGTGCATCACTTGAGTGGGTTGAGTCACTGACGTGGTCTTCCTGTCTGGGTTGGCGCCCCCCCTTGGGTTGTGCCGTGTCGGAGATCTTTGTGGTCTATACTCGGCCTTGTCTCAGGATGGTAAGTTGGTGGTTGAAGATATCCCTCTAGTGGTGTGGGGGCTGTGCTTTGGCAAAATTGGTGGGGTTATATCCTGCCTGTTTGGCCCTGTCCAGGGGTATCATCGGATGGGGCCACAGTGTCTCCTGACCCCTCCTGTCTCAGCCTCCAGTATTTATGCTGCAGTAGTTTATGTGTCGAGGGGCTAGGGTCAGTTTGTTATATCTGGAGTACTTCTCCTGTCTTATCCGGTGTCCTGTGTGAATTTAAGTATGCTCTCTCTAATTCTCTCTTTCTTTCTCTCTCTCGGAGGACCTGAGCCCTAGGACCATGCCTCAGGACTACCTGGCATGATGACTCCTTGCTGTCCCCAGGCCACCTGGCCGTGTTGCTGCTCCAGTTTCAACTGTTCTGCCTGCGGCTATGGAACCCTGACCTGTTCACCGGATGTGCTACTTGTCCCAGACCTGCTGTTTTCAACTCTCTAGAGACCACAGGAGCGGTAGAGATACTCTTAATGATCGGCTATGAAAAGCCAACTGACATTTACTCCTGAGGTGCTGACTTGCTGCACCCTCGACAACTACTGTAATTATTATTATTTGACCATGCTGGTCATTTATTAAAATTTGAACATCTTGTCCATGTTCTGTTATAATCTCCACCCGGCACAGCCAGAAGAGGACTGGCCACCCCTTATAGCCTGGTTCCTCTCTAGGTTTCTTCCTAGGATTTGGCCTTTCTAGGAAGTTGTTCCTAGCCACCGTGCCTCTACACCTGCATTGCTTGCTGTTTAGGGTTTTAGGCTGGGTTTCTGTACAGCACTTTGAGATATCAGCTGATGTAAGAAGGGCTATATAAATACATTTGATTTGATTTGTGTAAATATAAAATAACCGTAGATAATATTGTAGATTGAAAAACTCACAGAACTGGTTGGGGTATTCTTTCAGACACGCACCTCTTTCACTCTCACACAACTCTCACATCCACATTCACTTAGTACTATTCCCAAGCACACTCGGTAATCTCCCTTATTACCCCATGTGCATATTCAACGATTCTCCTGTCGTTACTTCCTATGCACCATATGTGTCTTTTTATACATATGGAATTGCTATTATCAGTGGCTGCAGACCACGTAGACACTTCTCTAATAAATGCCTACAGACAGCTGTCAGTGGGGCTTTCTATGGCACCATTTCTTGTCCTCACTCTATAAGACTAGCTCCAGCCTTCTTCTGTCATATGTATCACTGCCACGGTTCCTCTGTCTCTACAGTCGCCATAGTCTCTGCAGTATATATACTCTATAGTGTCAATAGTCCGTGTATCTATAGTCTCAGTAGTTTATATAGTCATAAATACTATGGTCCCTATAGATTGTATAGTCTTGCAGCATTTGGAATAACAAACGCATTTTCACACATTCACTCAGTACTTTTTATCCAAATTCCAATTATTATCCACATTTCAATCACTTAACTAATATTTCTTAATATCCAAATGTCAATCTTTAATTATCCAAATTTCAATCAGCTTAATAGCCAAATTTCAATCCTGTTATTATACCAATTTCAATCAGCTTAATAGTTTCCACACTCACACAACTCACATCCACATTCACTTTGTGATATTACTTGACATTGGACTAGTGGTACTCTCCTCCATTTTTATGTTTATATTTTTTAATTTTCATACAAATTCATTTTAATTTATTTGCTGAAATCAGTTGCCGTGTGCCTCAATTGTTCACGGATGTGTCTCTTCCTGGGCAGCTCACAATAAGGGTCTGTTCTGGGCGGGTCTCGTCCTCTTTTGGTCAGATGGGAATTTCCCTAACGCTTCATAAAATGCACCACTGTTTTTCCTCGCAGACCCTCACTGGAATGCTCCGCAGGCAGAATCAATCATCCTGTTCGTTGATGGCAAATTGTTGTGGGAATTATACACAGGGACACAAAGTAAATCCTAAATGAACCATTCTTTATTATCAGCACACTGGAGAGGTTCCAACCAACTCAATGCAAAAAGTACACATGTCGATCAGGAGCTCTAACGGGGCAATCCCGTTAGTTCTCTTATGTACTGCTTACACAGAAAGTAATATTTGCATGATTTAGCTTAGTCATTATTCATAATTAATTGAAAGTTAAAGTTTTTTTCATTGGTGTGACCGACCAATACAGGGTCATGCATGTGACAGACAAATACCTCACGAGGCTTCTTCTCTCAAAGCTGAGACCTTGACACTTAGATATCTTTCATTCTCAAAACAAGGGTCTGGCCATACTGCCAAATTGTATTTACTGATAGTAAGGATTTGTTCAATCAGTCATTTGCATGAACACAAAAATTGGTAAATAGAAAAGCACAAAAATTTAATTTCCACTTGAGATTGATAATTTGATGTGGGCAGGTTTTGTAACGTTTTTTCACAAATTTTCTGGCACAAAGTCTGCAGTCTCCGTGGATTACTCCCCACACAGCCAGAGACTTATGCCTCATTCAGATCAACTGGGGACTCAACAAAAAAAACTAGCTCCAACTGGATTTTTGTTTTCTGAACGGTCATCCAACACGGAATTCCAAGTCAGAAACTCAGGCATCTTTCTAGAGCTCAGACTTTCTGACATGAAGATCACCGACGTCGTGATTTGACCTTGTTTTTTCCCCCAGAGTTCCCAGTTGTCTTGAAAGCACCAAGGAGACACAGCGCCTCCCTAGCAAGAAAAAAATATTTGGGAAACTCACACTTGACTCTCTGATTGGACCAGCAAACATTCAATCATCACAGGTCGGGTGAGCTAAGGATCAGATTTCTGATTTGCTGTACACCTATAGGATCAGGTGCAGCACAAACATCAAATTATAGGAAAGAGAGGATTACCATATTAAATCTGCAGTTCCAAAAAATTTTGGTGATCAAGAATATGAACTGTTTACTTTGCAAACTCTCCAGCAATGGGGCATCAAGCAACAAGTACTAGCATAGGCCTGCTTGTCTTTTGTTATGTCAAAATTGCTAGAAATGGATAACTTACTTATGAAGCTTCCATTTGGAATTTGTTGTTAAAATGAATTATTACTTTGGCGAAGACGCACCATAGGCATGTACATAGCCACTTGCAGTCTCCAAACTCCCACCAGTGGAGAGTGCTTTGTTCTCCTGTTGAAATGTTTGCTGTTGCTTTCACACGTTTAAATGCATATGTGGTAAATCTATACTGAACAAAAATATAAACGGAACATGTTAAGTGTTTTCAATCAAATTTTGTKCAGAAATTTGTTTCCAATCTGTAAGTAAACATTTATCCTTAGGCAAGATAATCTATACCCCTGACAGATGTGGCATATCAACAAGCTGATTAAACAGCATGATCATTACGCAGGTGCACCTTGTGCTGGGGATAAGAAAAGGCCACTCTAAAGTGTGCAGTTTTTTACAACACAATGCCAGAGCTGTTGCCAGAGAATTAAATGTTAATTTCTCTACCATAAGCCGCCTCCAACGTAATTTTAGAGAATTTGGCAGTACATCCAACCGGCCACTGGAGACCACGTGTAACCATACCAGCCCAGGACCTCCACATACAGCTTCTCCCCTGCGGGATCATCTGCTGAGGGGGAGGAGCAGGTGCTGAGGAGTATACCTGTCTGAAATAAAGCCCTTTTGAGGGGAAAATTGGCTGGACCTGGCTCTCAAGTGGGTGGGTCTATGCCTTCCCAGGTCCACTAATGGCTGGGCCACTGCCCAGTCATGTGAAATCCATATATTAGGGCCTAATGAATTTATTTCAATTGACGGATTTCCTTATATGAACAGTAACTCAATAAAATATTAGAAATTGTTACATGTTGAATTTATATTTTTGTTCAGTATATACTGTATTCCATATAATCCTACAATAATTGCTAGCGTTTCATCATTCCATCCGTACCGTTTATTGCAAAACTCTTTCATGTTATACGATACATTTTCATTTCCCATTTCTTACCCTCTGAGTGGGCGTAATGTTTATTGTGCACGTGTATGTTCACAAGACTCATGAGGTAGAAGTTTATTTAATTCAATGTATCGTTTCCTTTGTTCACATTTCCACTTGTGGTTCTAAAGGGAAGAATTAGAGGCAACCATTTCTAAGATAATACTGAGTTACAGTTCATTTAAAGAAATCAGTTAATTGAAATAAATTCATTAGGCCCTAATCTATTGATTTCACATGACTGGGAATACAGATATGCATCTGTTGGTCACAGATATAGTACCTTTAAAAAAGGTAGGGTGTGGATCAGAAAACCAGTCAGTATCTGGTATGACCACCATTTGCCTGATGCAGCACGACACATCTCCTTCGCATAGAGTTGATCAGACTGTTGATTGTGGCCTGTGGAATGTTGTCCCACTCCTCTTCAATGGCTGTCCAAAGTTTCTGGATATTGGCGGGAACTGGAACACGCTGTCGTTCACGTCGATCCAGAGCATCCCACACATGCTCAATGGGTGACAATTCTGGTGAGTATGCAGGTCATGGAATAACTGGGACATTTTAAGCTTCCAGGAATTGTGTACAGATTTTTGTGACATGGGGCCGTGCATTATCATTGTGAAACATGAGGTGATGGCGGCAGATGAATGGCACGACAAGGCCTCAGGATCTTGTCACGGTATCCCTGTGCATTCAAATTGCCATCGATAAAATGCAATTGTGTTCATTGTCCGTAGCTTATGACTGCCCATACCATAACCCCACCGTCACCATGGGGCACTCTTTTCACAACGTTGACATCAGCAAACCTCTCGCCCACGCAACGCTATACACGTGGTCTGCGGTTGTGAGGCCGGTCGGTAGTACTGCCAAATTCTCTAAAACGACGTTGGCAGTACAGATTCTTATGGTAGAGAAATTAACATTTAATTATCTGGCAACAGCTCTGGTGGTCATTACTGCAGTCAGCATGCCAATTGCACGATCCATCAAAAAATTAGGTATCTGAGGCATTGTGTTGTGTGACAAAACTGCACATTTTTAGAGTGGCCTTTTATTATAAACAAATTTGAGCACAACAGTTTGGAGAAATAAGCTTTTTATGCTTTTTATGGAAAGTTTCTGGGATATTTTTTTTCAGCTCAAGAAACATGGGACCAACACTTTACATGTTGTGTTTAGATTTTTGTTCAGTATGCAGTACATATGACAATATTAATATAGTTGCACATGCAATTGGAATATATAACAGGAATTAAAATTATATTAACATAGTAGCATATACACATCAACAAAAACATATGTATATAAACTTCTCTCTGGAGAGAGGGAGAAACTAATTACTCTGACAGGCTAGATTTATGGCCCTCTCTATCCAGACTGGTGGAGATCTTATCTAAACTGTCCTGGCGCCACAGGGTTGAAAATTACTCTGCTCGTGTACTAGCTCCAAGACCCATCTCTGAAATGTCTATTAGGTTCTAGAAACTCGCCATGGCATAGTACTAGCGCGAACTATGAATGCGCAGTGGTAGCATTTGAATAAACTAAAGGCTATACAATAACCATCTCTAAACTAACATATTATGCATAAATACTCATGCAATTAAGGCAATGTTGGCACAGAAAACATAAAAAACATGCAGATGTCATATCTGAAATATACATGTACATTAGCTGCATGTTACAAACAGTACTGTATGCGCAGTTATAAATGTAAGAAAGTAACTATAGGTGACTGAGCATTGCTAACAACATAAAACCCACAACAGTAAACCCACAACCACAAATGAGTCCAAATATGCATTCAGGCACTCTGATTGGTGGAATCCAGGAGGCTGCTATAGGCAGCTGAGAAGCGCAGAAATCACTCTAACGGGACTGCGTGGAAAGTCACGTGCACTGGAATGGCCTTTTGTACAGAGTCAGTAAATTGAATAAGAGAAACATTTTCATGTACAGTGGCTTGCGAAAGTATTCACCCCCCTTGGCATTTTTCCTATTTTGTTGCCTTACATCCTGGAATTAMAATAGATTTTTGGGGGGTCTGTATCATTTGATTTACATAACATGCCTACCACTTTGAAGAACAAACAAGAAATAAGACAAGAAAATAGAGAACTTGAGCGTGCATAACTATTCACTCCCCCAAAGTCAATACTTTGTAGAGCCACCATTTGCAGCAATTACAGCTGCAAGTCTCTTGGGGTATTTCTCTATTAGCTTGGCACATCTAGCCACTGAGATTTTTGCCCATTCTTCAAGGCAAAACTGCTCCAGCTCCTTCAAGTTGGATGGGTTCTGCTGGTGTACAGCAATTTAAGTCATACCCCAGATTCTCAATTGGATTGAGGTATGGGTTTTGACTAGGCCATTGAAAGACATTTAAATGTTTCCCCTTAAACCACTCAAGTGTTGCTTTAGCAGTATGCTTAGGGTCATTGTCCTGCTGGAAGGTGAACCTCCGTCCCAGTCTCAAATCTCTGGAAGACTGAAACAGGTTTCCTTCAAGAATTTCCTTGTATTTCTCGCCATCTCTCAATTCTGACCAGTTTCCCAGTCCCTGMCAATGAAAAACATCCCCACAGCATGATGCTGCCACCACCATGCTTCACTGTGGGGATGGTGTTCTCGGGGTGATGAGTGGTGTTGGGTTTGCACCAGAAATAGCGTTTTCCTTGATGGCCAAAAAGCTCAATTTTAGTCTCATCTGACTAGTACCTTCTTCCATATGTTTAGGGAGTCTCTCATTTGCCTTTTGGCGAACACCAAATGTTTTTTCTTATTTTTTTCTTTAAGCAATGGCTTTTTTCTGGCCACTCTTCCGTAGAGCCCAGCTCTGTGGGGTGTATGGCTTAAAGTCGTCCTATGGACAGATAATCCAATCTCCGCTGTGGAGCTTTGCAGCTCTTCAGGATTATCTTTGGTCTCTTCGTTGCCTCTCTGATCAATGCCCTCCTTGACTGGTCCGTGAGTTTTGGTGGGCGGCCCTCTTGGCAGGTTTGTTGTGGTGCCATATTCTTTCCATTTTTTAATAACGGATTTAAATGGTGCTCTGTGGGATGTTCAAAGTTTTGGATATTTTTTATAACCAACCCTGATCTGTACTTCTCCACAACTTTGTCCCTGACCTGTTTGGAGAGCTCCTTGGTTTTCATGGTGCCGCTTGCTTGGTGGTGCCCCTTTCTGGGGGTGTTGCAGACTCTGGGGCCTTTCAGAACAGGTGTATATATACTGAGATCATGTGACACTTAGATTGCACACAAGTGGACTTTATTTAACTAATTATGTGACTTCTGAAGGTAATTGGTTGCACCAGATCTTATTTTGGGGCTTCATAGCAAAAGGGGTGAATACATATGCACGCACCACTTTTCCATAATTTTTTAAAATATTTTTTTTAAACAAATAATACAATTTATTTCACTTCACCAATTTGGACTATTTTGTGTATGTCCATTACATTAAATCCAAAAAACATCTATTTAAAGTACAGGTTGTAATAAAACAAAATAGGAAAAACACCAAGAGGGATGAATACTTTTACAAGGCATTATATGAATGGTGATGAAATATCATTAGTAATCATTAAGTTGGTATTAAGACAAATATACTAAATTAGGACCAATTTATGTGTTGTGATTGCCAATTGTATGGTTCTGGGAGGGGCCAAGTGCTTATACGCTTATACTGAATGTGCCTATTTGAGCTCCTGTTAGACAGAATGGATTTGGTTTCTCAAGGGGAGGCTGTGCAGTCTTGCCCTCTACCTGTTTCCGTTCAGATTGGACAGGTTAAGCCTGATACAGAGGCTATTTATTTTGGGCTATTGTTGTGTATATTTGGTATATCTACTTGTATATTTTGTTTGATTTGGCGCTTTCACCATTGGATCACCAAAACCTGTAAATTAATCTACACTCTGAGCACGTCAACCTACCTTGCCTTCTGCTGATTTCATGCCCTTACGACTGCAACAAGGTCCCTATTTTACAATTAGGCCTACATAATCGAAATAATGAAAAGGGCTGTCTGATTGTCT
This sequence comes from Salvelinus sp. IW2-2015, assembly GCF_002910315.2. Lineage (NCBI taxonomy): Eukaryota > Metazoa > Chordata > Actinopteri > Salmoniformes > Salmonidae > Salvelinus > Salvelinus sp. IW2-2015. The sequence continues at coordinate 1,793,782 of NC_036875.1, read as the reverse complement.
CAATAAATAGACAAAGTTGAAGAATGTTGCATGTTTAGATTTGCTTATTTTTTGGGATTCTTAGAATGCAAGACTTGGACTTGACTCAAGACTCAGACCTTCTGATTTCAGACTTGCTTGTGACTCTAATAATAATGACTTGGTCCCACCTCTTGGTTTTAATGTTCAACATCTGAAAACAATCCTGGATCAAGAGTATGGAGCATGTTTTCAATTCCTGCTCTTCACATACGAAATGGGATGCAATTAGGGCCAGATGGTGCCCGTCTGTATGTGTGTGCATGTGTGTGTGTCCGTGCACGTGTGTGTGTCTGTGCATGTGTGTATGAATGTGTGTGGGTGCTTACATTCATGCAGGCTTCTTGCACATGTGTGAGTTTATCGAAACACATTGCCCACTGGGCAAAAGCTGGTTCAATCAACGTTGTTTCCACAACATTTTTCGAAAGAAATGTGGAAATCTGACGGATTTGCAAAAAGTCGTCCATGTAAGGAAATTTCGTCTTTTTTCCAGCCAACTTTGAACCTAAATCCAATGCTATGGTGAAATTTTTTGTTGATTTCATATTGAATTCACATTAGTTGACAACTCAACCAAACGTAAATCAAAAATAGACGTTGAACTGATGTCGGTGGCCAGTGGGTGTGATCCCCTTTGATGGGATGATGAAACGGTGTAACTTTCAAAAATAACTCCATGATGATGCTTCAGGTTCATATGGCCGCTGGTGTCGTAACATTGTTTGAGTTGGCGCTGTCTGTGACTAAGACTAAAGAGGTTTTCTTTTAGAAAGGGCCTTCAATGTTTCGATTTGGGGGCCACCCTTGCTTCATATAAGGTGAGGGCTGGGTCGTGCTGACTTTGTCTGCCACTATTGACCCTGGTTTGTACTGTTTACCCATTACAACAAATCTGATCAATCACAGTTTTGAACGGATGCCAACAGCTGGCTGGATGCAGGGCATGAGTACGAACATCCATTATCAGTTGGCCACTGGTTCCAGATTGTAACCTAGCAGTTGGAGGAACACATTCTTTGGGCTTTTCTGCAGCTAAATTGGTCATGCAAACCCTTGAAATATACAGCAAAAGACTTCGAAAAAATACAGGTGCTACTGACAGTCGTCCAGAACCACATTAGTGGGGAAAAAGACGGCGCCACAGTGGGGGAGGGAAATACATTCCTTTTGAGACCAACAGGTTTCAGTTTCCTCTCTATGGACCCCCATATACTGGTGATTCACACTTGGTACTCCAGTATTGGAGAGTTTATGTGCTGGATTCAGTTAATAAACAGCAACAGATAGAAGTGGCTGTGGGATCCAAATGTGTCATCAACGCTAAGTTGATCACGGTCTTGTCACTTGTTATTAATCAAACAAAAAAGTGAATCGCTCTTTCAAAATAACTAATTTGTTGAACCAGTCTGGTAGGCAGATTGGAAGGAGATCATCAAAGCCATCAATTTAATAGCTTAATGAAGTCTGTTCAGTGATCATGTCAAATGTTATGTATTGCTTATGCGTTATGAAAAGCTCACCTGCACCCATAGGGTAATTACGAGTTGCCTTCATGGCAGCCCCTCTTTATTAAACCTCTACAGGTCCCCCCCCGCAGGACGGTTGAGCTAACGTAGGCTAATGTGATTAGCATGAGGTTGTAAGTAAGAAGAACATTTGCCAGGACATAGACATATCTGATATTGGCAGAAACTTTAAATTCTTGTTAATCTAACTGCACCGTCCAAATTACAGTAGCTATTACAGTGAAATAATACCATGTTATTGTTTGAGGAGAGTGCACAGTTATGTATTATGTAAAATGTATTAATAAACCAATTAGGCACATTTGGGCAGTCTTGATACAACTTTTTGAACAGAAATGCAATGGTTCATTGGATCAGTCTAAAACTTTGCACATACACTGCCTCCATCTAGTGGTCAAAATCGAAATTGCGCCTAGATTCCTAAGTCATATATTGGCCTTTCTCTTGTATTTCAAAGGTGCTTTTCCTGACACAGCCATTATTGTGTTATATTCTCCTACAATAATTTCACATTTCCACAAACTTCAAAGTGTTTCCTTTCAAATGGTATCAAGAAAATGCATATCYTTGCTTCAGGTCCTGAGCTACAGGCAGTTTGATTTGGGTATGTCATTTTAGGTGAACATAAAAAAAAAAAAAAAGGGTCTGATCCTTTTAACTCATCACACTTACTGTAAGGGCTCTTGTGTTGACATTGCCAGCGTACCCATGCACACACCTCAATCAAACCCAATGTAGCCCACTAACTGAATGCAGTAATTTTGTGTTCAAAAGCAAACCCAGGTTTTGAAAGCGAAAGGACTGTTTCTATAGACTAACTCTGACTTCCAGGTGTGAGACCCAGACGAGTCACTCATCTGTCCAACGCCGTGGCTCATCTGGAGGGCCTGGTGTCTTTCCAGAATATCAATGTTTAATCCCTTTAAGAATGAGGGGAATCAAAGGAAATGGGTTCACTGAGAGATGGCTTGCAGCTGTGCCTGTGCTTCCCATGTGCGCAACACATTTCAAGCTTATTCGTCCTCTTGGGCCCAAGAGCTTTCTTTTTATTCCGCCTTCTCGCTTTTTTCATTTGGATGGCTGTCAGGGCTGTCTGCTTCCCATTTAGTCTTTGTCTTTTAAACATTCCTCCCTTACTTGGGCACCCTAGAGACGACAGGATGCCATCAAAAATAGAAAACTGGTCAGATTCACCAACACTAAGCTCTGTAGCATTTACTCCCACTAAGAGACGTTTTGGAGATTGACAGCCGTGGTGAGACATTGTTATTTGCTTAAAGACGCATATGATGGGCTAGCTTTGGTTTTCCTTTCCGTCAAATTTACGACCGTTGGAATTCCAAAAGGATTTGAACTAAATATAGTAAGTGAATCATTAACAGTACTGGATAATGGAACATTTACAGTGCCTTCAGAAAGTATTCATACCCCTTGACTTATTCCACATTTTGTTGTGTTACAGCCTGATTTCAAAATGGATTAAATAAAAACAAATCTCTCACCCATCTACATGCAATACCCCATAATGAAAAATGTAAAACATTTTGGAAATTGTTGCACATTTCTTGAAAATTAAGCACACAAATATCTAATTTACATAAGTATTCACACCCCTGATTCAATACATGTCAGAATCACCGTTGGCAACGATTACAGCTGTGAGTCTTTCTGGGCAAGTCTCTAAGCGCTTTGCACACCTGGATTCCACAATATTTGCCCGTTATTCTTTTCAAAATTCTTCAAACTCTGTCAAATTGATTGTTGATCATTGCTAGACAACCATTTTCAAGTATTGCCATAGATTTTCAAGCAGATTTATACTGAACAAAATTATAAATGCAACATGCAACAATTTCTATGATTTGCTGAGTTACATTTCATATAAGGAAATGAGTTAATTGAAATAAATAAATTAGGCCCTAATCTATGGATTTTAGCTGACTGGGCAGGGGTGCAGCCATGGGTGGTGAGCCACTGGGGAGCCAGTTCCAGCCAATCAGAATGAGTTTTTCCCCACAAAAGGGCTTTATTACAGACAGACATACACCTCACCAGGTTTTCCTCTGAGATTTTGCCTGTGCATAGCTCCATTCCGTTTCTTTTTTTATCCTGAAAAACTCCCCAGTCCTTAACAATTACAAGCATACCCATAACAAGATGTACCCACCACTATGCTTGAAAATATGGAGAGTGGTACTCAGTAATGTGTTGTATGGGATTTGCTATAAAAAAATAAAGAGTCACATACTATATACATATATAATCTCCCAGTAACGTATTGGGTAAAACACCAACGTTTCGGCATCACTGTGCCTTCTTCAGGGTAATGTCATGAATGGTTGAACCAGGTTTTGAAGACAAACAGTGAAATTAGTGTAACCAATGACAATAGTGAGGGGTGTGTCATAGTTATTGGATTGATCAGAATTAATTGAGTTAAACTCTTAAAAGACAATTGTTTACAGCATATAGAATGCATTAGGCTATTGCTATCATATGGAAAAATGATTAGATATTGTACATAATATTAGCATCAACAGACATTATTGTTTGATTTAATTTCACATATATATTTAATTGTTTCCAATTTCATTACATTTTTGTTCCATTTAATATTTTGGTTCAACCATAATGCATAATAAGCATCATCAACAGGGGGAACATATTGGGTGTACGCTGATAAGATCTAGAAAGAATATATTCATTTATTAGACTTGTTCATTAAAAAGAGAAATAGGATTTCCTGTTTTTAGATAGGAAATCCAGTAGGATGCACACTGTAGTAGTAGAATACCAAATGTTACCTCCTCTCCATGGTAGAGTAACATGCTCAATGCCTGTGTATTTGAGGGAGGAGATAGGGTGGTTAGCTTCAACAAAGTGAGCTGCTACTGGATAGTCAGTGTTCTTACACCTGATTGAGCTGCGGTGTTCAGCTTTGTATACAGCTATGTATGGATTTGCACCAAACATAACGCTTTGTATTCAGGACAATGAATTGTTTTGCCAAATTTTTTGCAGTATTACTTTATTGCCTTGTTGCCCTGAACAGTTTCCTCTACGGCAACTGAGTTAGGAAGGACACCTTTATCTTTGTAGTGACTAAGTGTATTAATACACCATCCAAAGTGTAGTTAAGTGTAGAGTCATCAACTCATCCTTGACCGCTGGCTACGTCCCTTCCGTCTTCAAGAGAGCGAGAGTTGCACCCCTTCTGAAAAAACCTACACTCGATCCCTCCAATGTCAACAACTACAGACCAGTATCCCTTCTTTCTTTTCTCTCCAAAACTCTTGAACGTGCCGTCAGTGTCCCCTCTTCTCTCAGAATGACCTTTGATCCAAATCAGTCAGTTCAGACTAGTCATTCAACGAGACTGCTCTTCCTGTGTCACGGAGGCGCTCCGCACTGCAAAGCTAACTCTCTCTCCTCTGCTTCATCCTTCTAGACCTATCGGCGGCCTTTGATACTGTGAACCATCAGATCCTCCTCTCCCACCCTCGAGCTGGCATCTCCGGCGCGGCCCACGCTTGGATTGCGTCCTACCTGACAGGTCGCTCCTACCATGCGTGGCGAGAGATCTGCCCCCCACGTGCTCCACCACTGGTGTCCCCCAGGGCTCTGTTCTAGGCCCTCTCCTATTCTCGCTATACCACAGTCACTTGGCTCTGTCATATCCTCACATGGTCTCTCCTATCATGCTATGCAGACGACAACCAATTAATCTTCTCCTTTCCCCCCTCTGATAACCAGGTGGTGAATCGCATCTCTGCATGTCTGCAGACATATCAGTGGGGATGACGATCACCACTCAAGCTGAACATCGCAAGACGGACTGCTCTCCTCCGGGGAAGGACTGCCGTCTCCATGATCTCGCCATCACGGTTGACAACAGTCCGTCCTCCTCCAGAGTGCTAAAACCTTGCGTGATCCGGACAACACCGGTTCTCAACTAACAATCAAGGCGTGACCCTTCCTGTAGGTCATGCCTTCACACCACGAGTTGACCCTCTCACGCAGGAACGGCGCAGGTCCTAATTCCAGGACTTGTCATCTCCCTGCTGGATTACTGCAACTCGCTGTTGGCTGCTCCCTGCCTGTGCCATTAAACCCCTACAACTCATCCAGAAGCGCAGCCCGTCTGGTTTCAACTTCCCCATTCTCTCACGTCACCCCGCGCTCCCCCGCTCTCCACTGGCTCAGTTGAAAGCTGCGATACCGCTACAAGACCATGGTGCTTGCCTACGAGCTGGAGGGGAACGACCTCCGTACCTTAGCTCTGACAGGCCCTACACCCAAACAAGGGCACTGCGTTCATACCACCTCTGGCCTGCTCGCCTCCCTACTCTGAGGAAGATCCAGTTCCGCTCAGCCCAGTCAAAACGTTCGCTGCTCGGCACCCCAATGGTGAACAAACTCCCTCACGACGCCAGGTCAGCGGAGTCAATCACCACCTTCCGGAGACACCTGAAACCCACCTCTTTAAGAGATACCTAGGATAGATAAAGTAATCCTCAACCCCCCCCCTTAAAAGTAGATCACGATGAAAGGGTTGTCCACGGATATCATAAGGTGAATGCACCAATTTGTAAGTCGCTCTGGATAAGAGCGTCTGCTAAATGACTTAAATGTAATGTAAATGTAGTTAATAACACGCTCAAAGGGATATTCAATGTCTGTTTTCTTGTGTTTAACTATCTACCAATAGCCTTCTTAGCGAGGCATTGGAACTCATCCCTGGTCTTTGTGCTTGAACCTGTGTTTGAAATTCACTGCCTGACTGAGGGACCTTACATATAATTGTATGTGTGGGTTACAAAGATGAAGTAGTCATTCAGAAATCATGTTAAAGACTATTATTGAAAAAAGAAAAGGAAAATGGCACACTCTAGGAGCTCAGATGCAATCATTTAATAATCTAATATCCAACGTTTCGACAGACAAGCTTTATCATTGCAAACAGAGTGAGTCCATGCAACTTATTATGTGACTTGTTGAGCATATTTTTACTCCTGAACTTATTTAGGCTTGCCAAAAACAAAGGGGTTGAATACTTATTGACATTTCAGCTTTTCATTTTTAATTTGTAAAAATGTCTACAAACATAATTCCGCTTTGACATTATGGGGTATTGTGTTTAGGCCAGTGATAAACAAATCTCCATTTAATCCATTGTAAATTCAGAATGTAACAGAACAACATGTGGAAAAAGTCAAGGGGTGTGAAGGCACTGTAAATGTTTTTTTTTTATGAACTTGTCTTTCATTTTAGGGGGTTCAAGGACAATCTAGATGCATCAAAGCCCTGTGTTTTCCTCATTATGGTTGACAGTAGTGGACTGCCTCTTCAATTGAAAGACCATGTAATTCCTCCCCTCTCTTAGAAGATACAATATCATAGATAAGTTGGGAACACGTCTAGTTGCATATTTGTTTGCCTTGATGACTCTCTGGTTTAGAGCTTGTGCAGTTCGCTTCCCAACAATCTCTGATCTTTAACGAAATGATAACAAACCCACGTTTAATTACAGTTAAGTTAAACAGATCTACCGTATTATGAGCTGAGTGCTCCACCAATGGCATTTCAAGGTTGTACTGGGGGTTTGGGTTGGCCCTGCGAAGGAAATGGCCTGTAATGTTTTTGCCATCCCCTGTGGCTTGTAACTTAGCATCCCCTCACACAAGTACACACACTTACACACACAGTGTAAAACATGTCAGCTGTGTTTGCCATTTCTACGCTTTCAGGGGCCCGTGCTTGAATCAGTTATGATTTTGTCTATGTTTCAGCACACTTTGTCCCTGTGAGAACTCCTCCATGGACGGTGGGCTATCAGTGTCAGTCAACACACACACAAACACACATACACACACAGAGGGCCACACACACAAACACACACACATGTTTGTTTTACTATCACTGTGGGGACCAAACAGTTGATTCCCATTAAAAATCATATTTTCTCTAACCCTTAACCTGACCTTAACCCCTAACCCCTAATTCTAACCCTAAACCTAACCCCTAAACCTAAAATAGCCTTTTTCCTCGTGGGAACCGGATAAACGTCCCCACGTCTGGTCCCCACAAGGATAGTAAAACCAAAGCACACACACACCCCATATTCCAGATGTTGTTATAATGGGAACGTGCCCAAAGAGACCATTTCCAGTGTATAATGGAGACAGCAGACTCCCCAGTCAGGAAGTAGTCTCATTGAGGAGGACAGATTAAACACTGGAGAGCATAACAGTCATGGGCTCACTAAACTGCATCTCACATTACTGCACATTACTTTGTAACATATTGCATCACTTCCATACATACTTCACACAACTGTACGCTGGTAATGTCAACACAAGAGCYCCTACAGTAAGTGTGATGAGTTRAAAGGATCGGTCCATTTAGGATCGGTCAATTTTCGCCTAAAATGACATACCCAAATCTAACTTCCTGTAGCTCAGGCCCTGCAGCAAGGATATGCATTTTCTTATAGAAAATCTAATAGCTACTGTAAATTGGACAGTGCAGTTAGATTAACAAGAATTTAAGCTTTCTGCCAATATCAGATATGTCTATGTCCTGGGAAATGTCCTTGTTACTTACAACCTCATGCTAATCGCATTAGCCTACGTTAGCTCAACCGTCCCGCAGGGGACCCACCAATCCTGAAGAAGTTTTAACTACTGTAAGATCCCTGCTAAATAATCAAGGAAACTAAATAGGTATTTAGCTAACCCCCCAAAAGATGCCAACAAGCAACAACATTATAGTGTATTTTCTAGGGCAACAATAATCACCAGATAAGGAGGCATTGGCCGGACACCAGTCATGTTTTAGATTAATGGAGGACATAACCACCATTGACAATGTAATCAGTTCTGTTTGTGTTTTGTATGTTGAAAGGAGGGACTTACCGTCCATGGACTACTCATCTCCCGGGTGGCGCAGTGGTCTAGGGCACTGCATCGCAGTGCTAGCTGCGCCACCAGAGTGTCTGGGTTCGCGCCCAGGCTGGGCTGGGTTCGCGCCCAGGCTCTGTCGCAGCCGGCCGCAACCGGGAGATCCGTGGGGCGACGCACAATTGGCATAGCGTCGTCCGGGTTAGGGAGGGTTTGGCCGGTAGGGAGGGTTTGGCCGGTAGGGAGGGTTTGGCCGGTAGGGATATCCTTGTATGTAAAAAAAAATGTTATAAAATGTATGCACTCTACTGTAAGTCGCTCTGGATAAGAGCGTCTGCTAAATGACTAAAAATGTAAAAATGTAAATGTACTCCTGGGCCGGACTGACTAATGCCAACCAGTCAGTGCCATGCTGGCACATGTCCCTTGTGAATTAGCTGTGAATCATAATATCTGATTGGCTATGTTCAACCGTGTATTTACTGTTGGCTTCCATGACTGTATGGTGACAGTTTCTCCCTCTCGTCCCTCCCTCTCTTTCTCTGTGATAGAAGCTGGGTTGGATCTGTAAGTCAGGCACCTTCATGACCAGTATCTGTGACGAGAGTGGCCTGTAGCTGATCTACTTGCGCTGGCAAACACCTCAGAAGGGACAAAAGGTGATTACTAATAAGACAGGACATCACAAGTGTTGAGTAATATCAGAATCTCCTGTATTCGCCAAATAATTTTACATGTACAGAAATTTGACTCAGTGAAATAGTGATGCCACAATAAACAGAATTTCCAGAGGTACAAACTGAATATACATGGACAAGATAACAATACCCATTGTATGTGTCACTCATCAACTCTACCTAATTTTTCAACAGATGGAGGACAGGAGAGAAGCTTTGCTCATGGAGTCCACTGATGGAAAGAGGTTGATACTGATGTAGGGAAAGACCTTTAAATCAGCATTACAATTATGCAAGACACATCTATACCTTTTTAATTATTAAATCGAATGGTACTATCAATGGTGGGCAGATATGGGACACCATACAGGAAGGTCTGACGACTGACATGTTTGGCAAGGTAGTCCCAGCACCACCAAACAAAATGTTGATAGGTACAGTATCTGTATCGGCTGTGAATGACAGTAAATGATCAAAGACGAGTAGTATTTGCACATTGTTATATGAGCAGAACACTGCTTCTACAGTATTATGTGAAGGATTGTTTATTCTACATGGAATTGTTACACTTCAAAATTATTCAAACACATTGTTTAGAATATCTACAAAAGTTCAGCAATTGCATTCTTCTCATATTTCTTTGTAGGCTACTCAGTATGAGAAGAGTGCAATCCTCCTGTACCTCACATCTGCCTGTAGTTATTGAACTCTGCCTGCTGGACCCATGAGGCAAACTCTGTCATATCCAGGATGGAGTATCAGGAACTCCACCCCTCCAGCCACCTGACTGCACCTGTCCATAACCTGTAATACATTACATAGATGGAAGGGATGGAAGCATTGACTACTGCAATGCTCTACTTTCCGGCTACCCGGATAAAGCACTAAATAAACTTCAGTTAGTGCTAAATACGGCTGCTAGAATCCTGAGTAGCAGCAGGAATTTGATCATATTACTCGCAGTGTTAGCCTCCCTATCACCTGGCTTCCTGTTAAGGCAAGGGCTGATTTCAAGGTTTTACTGTTAACCTATAAAGCGTACATGGTTGCTCTACTACTATCTTCCGAGTTGGTCCTGCCGTACATACTACACGTACGCTACGGTCACAAGACGCAGGCCTCTAATTGTCCCTAGAATTTCTAAGCAAAGCGGGAGGCAGGGCTTTCTCCTATAGATTCTATTTTTATGGAATAGTTGCCTGACCCATGGTGAGGAGACGCAGACTCGGTCTCATTTAAGTCTTTACTGAAGACTTATCTCTTAGTAGGTCATATGATTGAGTGTAGTCTGGCCAGGAGTGTGAAGGTGAACGGAAAGGCTCTGGAGCAACGAACCGCCCTTGCTGTCTCTGCTGGCCGGTTCCCTCTCTCCACTGGGATTCTCTGCCCTACCCTATTACAGGGGCTGAGTCACTGGCTTACTGGTGCTCTTTCATGCCGTCCCTAGGAGGGGTGCGTCACTTGAGTGGGTTGAGTTCTGACGTGATATTCCTGTCTGGGTTGGCGCCCCCTTGGTTTGTGCTGTGGTGGAGATCTTTGTGGGCTATATCTCGGCCTTGTTCAGGATTGTAAGTTGGTGTTGGAAGATATCCTCTAGTGGTGTGGGGGCTGTGCTTTGGCAGAGTGGGTGGGGTTATATCTTCTTGTTTGGCCTGTCGGGGGTATCATCGGATGGGCACAGTGTCTCCTGACCCTCCTGTCTCAGCTCCAGTATTTATGTGCAGTAGTTTATGTGTCGGGGGCTAGGGTCAGTTGGTTATACCTGGAGTACTTCTCCTATCGTCCAGTGTCCTGTGTGAATTTAAGTATGCTCTCTCTAATTCTCTCGTTTCTCTTTCTTTCTCTCTCTCGGAGAACTGAGCCTAGGACCATACGTCACGGCAAACGGGCATGAGACTCTTGCTGTCCCAGTCCACCTGGCCTGTGCTGGTTCCAGTTTCAACTGTCTGCCTGCTGTTATGGAACCTATTGTTCAACTCTTAATGATCGGCTATGAAAAGCCAACTGACTTTTATTCTGATTATTATTGACCATGCTTGTCATTTATGAACATTTGAAATCTTGGCTCTCTCTAATTCTCTCCTTCTCTCTTTCTTTCTCTCTCTCGAGGACGGAGCCCTAGGACCATACGTCAGGACTACGGGCATGATGACTCTTGCTGTCCCAGTCGCCTGGCCTTGCTGCTATTCCAGTTTCAACTGTTTGCCTGCGGTTACGGAACCCTACTGTCCAAGCATGCAGTTTTCAATTCTTAATGATCGGTATGAAAAGCCAACTGACATTTATTCCTGATTTATTTGACCATGCTTGTCATTTTATGAACATTTTGAAAATCTTGGCTCTCTCTAATTCTCTCCTTCTGCGTCTCTTTCTCTCTCTCGGAGGACTGAGCCCTGGGACCGTGCGTCGGGGCTGCCGGGCGTGATGGCTCCTTGCTGTCCCAGTCCACCTGGCCTTGCTGCTATTCCAGTTTCAGCTGTTCTGCCTGCGGTTATGGAACGCCACTGTCCCGGACCTGCTATTTTAACTCTTGATGATCGGCTATGAAAAGCCAACTGAAAATTATTCATGATTATTTATTTGACCATGCTTGTCACTTATGAATTTTTGAACATCTTGGCATAGTTCTGTTATAATCTCACCCAGCCACAGCCAGAAGAGGACTGGCCCCCTCATAGCCTGGTTCCTCTCTAGGTTTCTTCCTAGGTTTTGGCCTTTCTAGGGAGTTTTTCCTAGCACCCCGTGCTCTACCTGCATTGCGTGCTGTTTGGGGTTTTAGGCTGGGTGTCTGTACAGCACTTCGAGATATTAGCTGATGTACGAAGGGCTATATAAAATAAACTTGATTGATTGATTGATTGAAGGGACATCATCACCCACTGGAGACTTGAAGACAGAATTTCACCCAGAGAGCTGTGCATGTCAATGTTTGGTAAGACTGCCAAATCCTTAGATTTGGCCAAATAGACAAACAGAATTCCATTCCACTATAGTTCTGCTTAGACAGCTGAAGTTGTTGTCACGCCCTGACCGTAGAGAGCTGTTTTATTTATCTTTTGTAGCAAAGTGTTGTCGAACAAGTGTCAAATGAAACACATTCACAAGGTCAAATCAATGAAGCTAAACACAAGGTCAAATCAAATATATTTTATTTGTCACCTGCACCGAATACAACAGGTGCAGACCTTACAGTGAAATGCTTACTTAGAAGTCCTTAACAAACATTGCTTTAAGAAGTTAGGAAGGAAAACGCGTTAAGTAAAAAATTAAATAAAAGTAAAAAATAATTAAACAGCAGCAGTAAAATAACAATAGCAATAGCGAGGCTATATGCAGGGGGTACCAGTACAGCTAGTCGAGGTAATTGAGGTAATATGTACATGTAGGTAGAGTTTAAGTGACTATGCATAGATAATAAACAGACAGTAGCAGCAGCGTAAAATAGGGGTCTGGGTAGCCCTTTGATTAGCTGTTCAGGAGTCTTAAAGCTTGGGAGTAGAAGCTGTTAAGAAGCCTTTTGGACATAGACTTGGCGCTCCGGTACCGCTGCCATGAGGTCTATGACTAGGGTGACAATTTTCGGCCCTTCCTCTGACACCGAGTGATGCAGGGAGTGATGCAACCAGTCAGGATGCTCTCGATGGTGCAGATATAGAACCTTTTCAGGATCTGAGGAGCCTTGCCAAATCTATTCAGTCTCCTGAGGGGGAATAGGCTTTGTCGTGCCCTCTTCACCACTGTCTTAGTGTGTTTGGACCATGATAGTTTGTTGGTGAAGTAGACACCAAGGAACTTGAAGTTCCCACCATGCTCCACTTTAGCCCCGTCAATGAGACCCGAGGCCTGCTCGGTCCTCATTTTCCTGTAGTCCACAATCATCTCCTTTGTCTTGATCATGTTGAGGGAGAGGGTATTGTCCTGGCACCACATGGCTAGGTCTCTGACTTCCTCCCTATAGGCTGTTTCATCGTTGTTGGTGATCAAGCCTGCCACTATTGTGTCATCGTCAAACTTGATGATGGTGTTGGAATCGTGCTTGGCCATGCAGTCATGAGTGAACAGGGAGTACAGGAGGGGACTGAGCATGCACCCCTGAGGGGCCCCCTTGTTGAGGATCAGCATTGCGGATGTGTGGTTACCTACCCTTACCACCTGGGGGCGGCCCGTCAGGAAGTCCAAGATCCAGTTGCAGAGTGAGGTATTTAGTCCCAGGGTCCTTAGCTTAGTGAAGAGCTTTGAGGGCACTATGGTGCTGAACACTGAGCTGTAGTCAATGAATACCATTCTCGCATAGGTGTTCTTTTTGTCCAGGTGGGAAAGGGCAGTGTTGAGTGCAATAGGGTTGCATCATCTGTGGATCTGTTGGTGCGGAATGCAAATTGGAGTGGGTCTAGGGTTTCTGGGATAATGGTGTTGATGTGAGCCATGACCAGCCTTTCAAAGCACTACATGACTACAGACGTGAGTGCTATGGGTCGGTAGTCATTTAGGCAGGTTACCTTAGTGTTCTTGGGCACAGGGACTATGGTGGTCTGTTTGAAACATGTTGGTATTACAGACTCAATCAGGGACAGGTTGAAAATGTCAGTGAAGACACTTGTCAGTTGGTCAGCACATGCTCGGAGTACACGTCCTGGTAATCCGTCTGGCACCGCGGCCTTGTGAATGTTGACCTGTTTAAAGGTCTTACTCACATCAGCTATGGAGAGCATGATCACACAGTCGTCCAGAACAGTTGATGCTCTCATGCGTGCTTCAGTGTTACTTGCATTGATGCAAGCATAGAAGTAATTTAGCTCGCCTGGTAGGTTCGTGTCACTGGGCAGCTCTCGGCTGTGCTTCCCTTTGTAGTCTGTAATAGTTTGCAAGCCCTGCAACATCCGAGGAGCGTCAGAGCCGGTGTAGTACGATTCCATCTTTGTCCTGTATTGATGCTTTGCCTGTTTGAAGGTTCATCGGAGTGCATAGCAGAATTTCTTATAAGCTTCCGGGTTAGAGTCACGCTCCTTGAAAGCGGCAGCTCTACCCTTTAGCTTAGTGCAGATGTTGCCTGTAATCCATGGCATCTGGTTGGGGTATGCACTTATTGATGAAGCCAGTGACTGATGTGGTGTACTCCTCAATGTCAGAAGAATCCTGTAGCAGTCCTGTAGCTTAGCATCTGCTTCATCTGACCAGTTTCTTATTGACTGAGTCACTGGTGCTTCCTGATTTAGTTTTTGTTTGTAAGCAGAAATCAGGAGGATAGAGTTATGGTCAGATTTGCCAAATGGAGGGCGATGGAGAGCTTTGCATGTGTCTCTGTGTGTGGAGTAAATGTGGTCTAAACATGCTGGTGGAAATGAGGTAAAATAGATTTGAGTTTTCCTGCATTAAAGTCCCTGGCCACTAGGAGTGCCGCCTCTGGGTGAGCGTCCTGTTTACTTATGGCCGTATACACCTCATTGAGTGCGGTCTTAGTGCCAGCAACGGTTTGTGGTGGTATGTAGACAGCTACGAAAAATACAGATGAAAACTCTGTTGGTAAATAGTGTGGTCTACCGCCTATCATGAGATACTCTACCTCAGCCGAGCAAAACCTTGAGACTTCCTTAGATTTTGTGCACCAGCTGTTGTTTACAAATATACATAGACCGCCACCCTTTGTCTTACATGATGCCACTGTTCTATCCTGCCGAAAAAAGCTTAAAACCCACCAGCTGCATGTTATTCATGTCATCGTTCAGCCACGACTCGGTGAAACATAAGATATTACAGTTTTTAATGTCCTGTTGGTAGGATATACGCTATCGTAGTTTGTCTATTTTATTATCGATTGATTGTACATTGGCTAATAGGACCGATGGTACAGGTAGATTACCCTCTCGGCGACGGATCCTTACAAGACCCCCAGATATTCATCCACAATACCTCCGTCTCTTTCTCCTGCGAATGACGGGGAGGAGAGTCTTGTTGCTTGTCTGAAGTAGATCCTTCCCGTCAGACTCGTTGAAGAAAAAGTATTCCTCCAGTATGGGGTGAGGTATTGCTGTCCTGATATCTAGAAGCWCTTTTCGGGCATAAGACACGGTGGCAGAAACATTATGTACAAAATAACTTACAAACAATGCAAAAAAATATATACACAAGAGCACAATTGGTTACAGGATCGTAAAACGGCAGCCGTCTCCTTAGCCTACAATTCAAACTGCATTTGCTGACCATCTTGATGGCTTTGAAATGTAGTTCTCTCAATAGCAAACCTAGCTTAGCCTTTTCTCAATAGGGGGGCGCTGTTTTCACTTTGTAAAAGATCGTGCCCAAATTAAACTGCCTCGTACTCTATTCTAGCTCGTACAATATGCATATTATTATTACTATTGGATAGAAAACACTCTCAAGTTTCTAAAACCGTTTGAATTATATCTGTGAGTAAAACAGAACTCATTTTACAGCAAACTTCCTGAACAGGAAGTGAAAAATCTGAAATCGAGGCTCTGTTCCAGGGCCTTCCTATTCATTTGCTTGAAATCTATGGATATACATGCACTTCATACGCCTTCCACTGGATGTCAACAGGCAGTGGGAGGTGGAATGGGGTGTCTAGCTTGATCTGAGGTCGAACAAGAGCTCTTGGAATGACGTGACCCAATTTCCTTTGTCTAGCAAGGCGCGGGATGGACATCAGCATTGGCTTCTGAAAAGCGTTCGGTATAGACGTCTAATAACTCCGGCTTTGATTTTATTTGATACATGTGATAATATCATCGTAAAGTATGTTTTTTCAATATAGTTTTATCAGATTATTGAACGTTTATCGGGAGTTTTGGCGTTTTCCGTTCTCTGTGTTTGGTGAAGATGGACATCTTCGCGCCACTTGGCTAGCTAAGGTTGCTAATTCGACAGGTGAAGAGGACATTCTAAAACCAAACAACGTTTATTCTGGACAAAGACTCCTTGTACAAGATTCTGATGGAAGCTCAGCAAAAGTAGAAACCATTTATGATGTTATTTCGTATTTCTGTGGAAATGTTTAGTTCTATTTTCTGCCCTCATTGCAGGCGCTGTCTCGCTATAACGTAAGCTGTATGTCGTACTAAAGTTATTTTTAAAAATCTAACACGGCGATTGCATTAAGAACTAGTGTATCTTTCATTTGCTGTACAACATGTATTTTTTAGTAAAGTTTATGATGAGTTCTTTGATTAGATTAGGTGACTGTCCAAAATATCTCCGGACAATTTTGTGCAGTTTGGCTACGTATTCACATTGTAAAACCAGGATTTGTAGCTCTAAATATGCACATTTTCGAACAAAACTATATATGTATTGTGTAACATGATGTTATAGGATGTCATCTGATGAAGTTTGTCAAGGTTAGTGAATAATTTAATATCTTTTGCTGGTTTTTGCAATCGCTACATTTTGCTGCTGATAAATGCATTTGTGTGGTTGGCTATTGTGGTAAGCTAATATAATGCTATATTGTGTTTTCGCTGTAAAAACTTAAAAAATCTGAAATATTGGCTGGATTCACAAGTTGTTTATCTTTCATTTGCTGTACACCATGTATTTTTCATAAATGTTTTATGATGAGTATTTAGGTATTTCACGTTGCTCTCTGTAATTATTCCGGCTGCTTTGGTGATATTTTCTATGGTAGCTGCAATGTAAACTATGTTTTTATACCTCAAATATGCACATTTTCGAACAAAACATAGATTTATTATATAACATGTTATAAGACTGCCATCTGATGAAGTTGTTTTTGGTTAGTGACTAATTATATCTCTATTTGGTTGTTTGGTGATAGCTACCTATGGCGGTAAAAAAATTGTGAAAATATGCGGTTGAGTCTTTTGCTATTGTGGTTAGCTAATAGAAATACATATTGTGTTTTCGCTGTAAAACATTTTAAAAATCGGAAATGATGGCTGGATTCACAAGATGTGTATCTTTAATTTGGTGTCTTGGACTTGTGATTTCATGATATTTATATGCTAGAATTTACTTGTGGCGCTATGCTAGGCTATGCTAGTCAGCTTTTTTGCTGATGAGGATGCTCCCGGATCCGGGATGTGACCAAGTAGAAGTTAGCTTACCTCTCTACTGCCCTTGTTTGTATGACTGAATGGCAAAGAACACCCAAGAAACACCACATCAAACCACACCCCAAGACAACTTTCGTTTGCCTTAACTCATTGCCGTAGCATTTCTTCATGCGCATTGATGAACAATAAGTCAATTTCTTGAATTATAGTCACCCTTTATTATCATAAAATTACAGTAACTGTTAGTTGTTTTACCACAGACTTTCATATTACTATTTTACAAATACAGAAGATACACTTACTGTGCACAGTTTATACACAGATTCCATGGAAGTGTTTTGCATTGCACATTTTTACCTGAACTAAACTTAGCAAAAAAAGAAACATCCCTTTTTCAGGACCCTGTTTTCAAGATAATTGTAAAATTAAATAACTTCACAGATCTTCATTGTAAAGGGTTTAAACACTGTTTCCCATGCTTGTTCAATGAACTATAAACAATTAATGAACATGCACCTATGGAACGGTTGTTAAGACACTAACAGCTTACAGACGGTAGGCAATTAAGGTCACAGTTATGAAAACTTAGGACACTAAAGAGGCCTTTCTACTGACTCTGAAAAACACCAAAAGAAAGATGCCCAGGGATGCACAATCCCTCCATCAGTGCTCAGACTGTCCGCAATAGCCTGAGAGAGGCTGGACTGAGGGCTTGTAGGCYTGTTGTAAGGCAGGTTCTCACCAGACATCACCGGCAACAACGTCGCATATGGGCACAAACCCCCTGTCGCTGGACCAGACAGGACTGGCAAAAAGTGCTCTTCACTGACGAGTTGCGGTTTTGTCTCACCAGGGGTGATGGTCGGATTTGTGTTTATCGTCAAAGGAATGAGCATTACACAGAGGCCTGTACTCTGGAGCGGGATCAATATGGAGGTGGAGAGTCCATCATGGTCTGGGGCGGTGTGTCACAGCATCATTCGACTGAGCTTGTGTCATTGCAGGCAATCTCAATAAGGTGCGTTACAGGGAAGACATCCTCCTCCCTCATGTGGTACCCTTCCTTCAGGCTCATCCTGACATGACCCTCCAGCATGACAATGCCACCAGCCATACTGCTCATTCTGTGCATGATTTCCTGCAAGACAGGAATGTCAGTGTTCTGCCATGGCCAGCGAAGAGCCCGGATTTCAATCCCATTGAGCACGTCTGGGACCTGTTGGATCGGAGGGTGACTTGGTGGAAGAGGGGGGTAACATCTCACAACAAGAACTGGCAAATCTGGTGCAGTCCATGAGGAGGAGAGGCACTGCAGCACTTAATGCAGCTGGTGGCCACACCAGATACTGACTGTTACTTTGGATTTTTACCCCCCCCCCCTTTGTTCAGGGACACATTATTCCATTTCTGTTAGTCACATGTCTGTGGAACTTGTTCAGTTTATGTCTCAGTTGTTGAATCTTGTTATGTTCATGCAAATATTTACACATGTTAAGTTTGCTGAAAATCAATGCAGTTGACAGTGAGAGGACGTTTCTTTTTTTGCTGAGTTTATTTATAACTATACGTCCTTGGGAGCTATTCCCATCCTAGCTCGCACTACCCTTATCCACCCATCAAGATGTGAGGTGAGCTTCTGTTTTGGCACACTCCTAGTCCCAACAAATGAAACTCCTAATCTACTGGTTTATAGAGGCAAAGGCTCAAAAGGAACTGAATTATACCACAGTGCGACATATTCATACTGAAGCCCAGGTGTACAGATGTCACAAGCTTGTCCAGATCTATCTTGGCCATTTGTTTATAAGTTTAGTGGATTTAGGGAAATTAACAGTGGCGAGGGAGTATTTGTTAAATTCCCACCTGGCTTCAAAATAGTGCCCTCTGCTTAACCCCAATGAATGTGGTGATATAATGTGCAGCCCCTCCTTATGTGACATACACTGAGTATACAAAACATTAAGAACTCCAGTCTCAACGTCAACAGTGAAGAGGCGACTCCAGGATGCTGGCCTTCTTAGGAGAGTTGCAAAGAAAAAGCCATATCTCAGAGTGGCCAATAAAAATAAAAGATGGGCAAAAGAAAACAGACACTGGAAAGAGGAACTCTGCTTATAAGGCCAGCATCCTTGAGTCACCTCTTCACTGTTGACGTTGAGACTGGTGTTTTGTGGGTACTATTTAATGAAGCTGCCAGTTGAGGACTTGTGAGGCATCTGTTTATCAAACTAGACACTCTAATGTACTTGTCCTCTTGCTCAGTTGTGCACCAGGGCCTCCCACTCCTCTTTCTATTCTGGTTAGAGCCAGGTTGCGCTGTTCTGTAAAGGGAGTAGTACACAGTGTTGTACGAGATCTTCAGTTTCTTGGCAATTTCTCGCATTGAATAGCCTTTATTTCTCAAAACAAGAATAGCCTGACCAGTTTCAGAAGAAAGTTCTTTGTTTCTAGCCATTTTGAGCCTGTAATCGAACCCACAAATGCTGATGCTCCAGATACTCAACTAGTCTAAAGGCCAGTTAAATTGCTTCTTTAATCAGAACAACAGTTTTCAGCTGTGGTAACAACATTGCAAAAGGGTTTTCTAATGATCAATTAGCCTTTTAAAATGATAAACTTGGATTATCAGTAGATTATCAGACACGCAACAAGAAGGTCTGATATCATTATTACTGAAACAGGACCCAAGTGGTATATATTAAGATCCAGTCCATTAAAAAAATTGGAGACCTCTTGCACTTCAGTGATATGATGAAAAAATCCTAGCAAAATGCTTGGCGCATAGAATTTAAAAAGTATTGTCAGATATTATTCATCCTTATCAGACAGGTTTTTTACATGGACGATACATTGGAGATAATATAAGACAAGTACTGGAAACAATAGAATACTTTGAAATATCAGGAACACCAGGCCTGGTTTTCATAGCTGATTTTGATAAGGCTTTTGATAAAGTACGACTGGAGTTTATATAAAAATGCCTAGAATATTTCAATTTTGGGGAATATCTTATAAATGGGTTAAAGTTATGTATAGTAACCCTAGGTGTAAAATARTAAATAATGGCTACATCTCAGAAAGTTTTAAACTATCTAGAGGAGTAAAACAAGGTTGTCCACTATYGGCATATCTATTTATTATTGCCATCAAAATGTTAGCTGTTAAGATTAAATCAAACAATAATATTAAGGGATTAGAAATCCGTGGCTTAAAAACTAAGGTGTCATTGCACGCTGATGATTCATGTTTTCTTTTAAAACCACAATTAGAATCTCTCCACGGCCTCATAGAGCATCTAGATACTTTTGCTATCCTCTCTGGATTAAAACCAAATTATGATCAGTGTACTATATTACGTATTGGATCACTAAAAAACTCAAATTTAACATTACCGTGTAGTTTACCAATGAAATGGTCTGACTGAGATGTGGACATACTCGGTATACAAACCTCAAAAGAAAGAAATGATCTCACTTCATTAAATCTTTATAGAAAGTTAGCAAAAATAGATAAGATCTTGCTACCATGGAAAGGAAAATACCTGTCTATTTGTGGAAAAATCACCCTGATCAACTCATTATTCATTTCACAGTTTACCTATTTGCTTATGGTTTTGCCTACACCTAGTGACCTGCTTTTTTAAATTTATGCACAAAAAAAATATCAATATTATTTGGAATGGCAAGCCAGACAAAATTAAAAGGCCTATTATATGAATTCGGGGGGCAGAAATTATTAAATATTAAAGCATTAGACCTCTCACTAAAGCAAACAGTCACACAAAAGTTATCTTAAATCCAAACTGTTCTTCAGTTAATTGTAGGAATGTCTCATTCCTTTGGTTTCAAGAATAGGCCTTTTTCCCTTTATTAGATTACACCTGCTCAACTTTAGGTGTTTGAAAATAAATATATATCCAAATATCGTTAATTTTTTAAACAAGCCTTAGAAGTTGGTTGCAATTTCAGTTTAATCCACCTGAAAAGGACAGAACAAATATACAACAAACATTGTGTTAAACTTCAAATATACTAATTGATAAAAAAATGTATTTTTCGTAGAAATTTTTATAAAAAGTTTTTTGTGAATGATATCATAAATAGGGACTGGTGGAGTTATGTCACACATGCAGCTAAACACAGACATATGAAATGTCTGCTCTACCCAAAATTACAACCAACTAATTGCAGCATTACCACAAAAATGAGAAGAGGCAAGTAGAAGAGGAAAAAGCAAGGAACTTGTATGTCGCCCTGTATTAAAGAACATAAATGGTTAAAGAAAAGTGTGATAAATAAAAACATATACCAATTTCATTAAGGACCAAAGAACTGACAGCGAGTGCCATATAAATTGCAAAATAGTTGGAATAGATTTTCGATGTACCCATCAATGCACATGGTTTATGAATTGATACGCAAAATAACGCCGGATTCAAAACTTCAAAATTTTTATTGCTATACAAAATCTTGCAACCAATAGAATGCTTATATAATACGGGTACACTCTTCCCAGCTCTGCAGATTTTGCTGTGAGGAAGCAGAGTCATTAGATAATTTATTTTGTATTGTCCTATGTAGCTCGTTGTTTTGGTCACAGGTCCAGGAATGGCTGATGAATTGCAACATTTGCCTAGACTAACACTGCAGATAGCAAGACTGGGTGATTTGAAAAACCATAGTCAATCAATCAATAATATTAAAATTATTTTTTGAATTATTTTTTATTTTAACTTACAATCTCTAACATTTTAACATTAACATTTAAGTCATTTAGCAGACGCCTCTATTCCAGAGCGACTTACAAATTGGTGCATTCACCTTATGATATCCAGTGGAACAACCACTTTAAATATGCATCTAACTCTTTAAGGGGGGGGGTTTAGAAGGATTACTTTATCCTATCCTAGGTATTCCTTAAAGAGGTGGGGTTTCAGGTTGTCTCCGGAAGTTGGGATTGACTCGCTGACCTGGCGTCGTGAGGGAGTTTGTTCCACCATTGGGTGCCAGAGCAGCGAACAGTTTTGACTGGGACTGAAGCGGGAACTGTACTTCCTCAGAGTAGGGAGGCGAGCAGGGCCAGAGTGGATGAACGCAGTGCCCTTGTTTGGGTGTAGGGCCCGATCAGAGCCTGAAGGTACGGAGGTGCCGTTCCCCTCACAGCTCCGGTAGCAAGCACCATGGTCTTGTAGCGGATGCGAGCTTCAACTGGAAGCCAGTGGAGAGAGCGGAGGAGCGGGTTGACGTGAGAAGAACTTGGGGAAAGTTGAACACCAGACGGGCTGCGGCGTTCTGGATGAGTGTAGGGGTTAATGGCACAGGCAGGGAGCCCAGCCAACAGCGAGTTGCAGTAATCCAGACGGGAGTGACAAGTGCCTGGATTAGACCTGCGCCGCTTCCTGCGTGAGCAGGGTCGTACTCTGCGAATGTTGTAGAGCATGAACCTACAGGAACGGGTCACCGCCTTGATGTTAGTTGAGAACGACAGGGTGTTGTCCAGGATCACGCCAAGTTCTTCAGCACTCTGGGAGAGGGACCACCAATGGAAGTTTCAACCGTGATGGCGAGATCATGGAACGGGCAGTCCTTCCCCGGAGGAAGAGCAGCTCCGTCTTGCCGAGGTTCAGCTTGAGGGTGGTGATCCGTCATCCACACTGATATGTCTGCCAGACATGCAGGAGATGCGATTCACCCCTGGTTATCAGAGAGGGGAAAGGAGAAGATTAATTGTGTGTCGTCTGCATAGCAATGATAGGAAGGACCATGTGAGGATATGACAGAGCCAAGTGACTTGGTTATAGCGAGAATAGGAGAGGGCCTAGAACAGAGCCCTGGGGACACCAGTGGTGAGAGCACGTTGCGGAGACAGATTCTCGCCACGCCACCTGGTAGGAGCGACCTGTCAGGTAGGACGCAATCCAAGCGTGGCCGCGCCGGAGATGCCCAGCTCGGAGAGGGTGAGAGGAGGATCTGATGGTTCACAGTATCAAAGGCAGCCGATAGGTCTAGAAGGATGAGAGCAGAGAGAGAGAGTAGCTTTAGCAGTGCGGAGCGCCTCCCCTGACACAGAGAAGAGCAGTCTCAGTTGAATGACTAGTCTTGAAACCTGACTGATTTGGATCAAGAAGGTCATTCTGAGAGAGATAGCAGGAGAGCTGGCCAAGGGGCACGTTCAAGAGTTTTGGAGAGAAAAGAAAGAAGGGTTACTGGTCGGTAGTTGTTGACATCGGAGGATCGAGTGTAGGTTTTTTCAGAAGGGGTGCAACTCTCGCTCTCTTGAAGAGCGGAAGGGGACGTAGCCAGCGGTCAAGGATGAGTTGATGAGCGAGGTGAGGTAAGGAGAAGGTCTCCGGAAATGGTCTGAGAAGAGAGGAGGGGATAGGGTCAAGCGGGCAGGTTGTTGGGCGTCCGGCCGTCACAAGACGCGAGATTTCATCTGGAGAGAGAGGGGAGAAAGAGGCGTCAAAGGCACAGGTAGGGCAGTTGTGAGCAGAACCAGCGGTGTCGTTTGACTTAGCAAACGAGGATCGGATGTCGTCGACCTTCTTTTCAAAATGGTTGACGAAGTCATCAGCAGAGAGGGAGGAGGGGAGGAGGGGAGGAGGATTCAGGAGGGAGGAGAAGTGGCAAAGAGGCTTCCTAGGTTAGAGGCAGATGCTTGGAATTTAGAGTGGTAGAAATTGGCTTAGCAGCAGAGACAGAAGAGGAGAATGTAGAGAGGAGGGAGTGAAAGGATGCCAGGTCCGCAGGGAGGCGAGTTTCCTCCATTTCCGCTCGGCTGCCCGGAGCCCTGTTCTGTGAGCTCGCAATGAGTCGTCGAGCCACGGAGCAGGAGGGAGGACCGAGCCGGCCTGGAGGATAGGGACGGACATAGAGAGTCAAAGGATGCAGAAAGGAGAGAGAGGAGGGTTGAGGAGGCAGAATCAGGAGATAGGTTGGAGAAGGTTTGAGCAGAGGGAAGAGATGATTGGATGGAAGAGGAGAGAGTAGCGGGGGAGAGAGAGCGAAGGTTGGGACGGCGCATACCATCCGAGTAGGGGCAGTGTGGGAAGTGTTGGATGAGAGCGAGAGGGAAAAGGATACAAGGTAGTGGTCGGAGACTTGGAGGGGAGTTGCAATGAGATTAGTGGAAGAACAGCATCTAGTAAAGATGAGGTCAAGCGTATTGCCTGCCTTGTGAGTAGGGGGAAGTGAGAGGTGAGGTCAAAAGAGGAGAGGAGTGGGAAAGAAGGAGGCAGAAGGAATGAGTCAAAGGTAGACGTGGGGAGGTTAAAGTCACCCAGAACTGTGAGAGGTGAGCCATCCTCAGGAAAGAACTTATCAGGGCGTCAAGCTCATTGATGAACTCTCCAAGGGAACCTGGAGAACCTCTAGAAGCTATGAGAATAGGAAAGGTTCAGTACTTTTGTCAAGCATCACAGCAAGTTGAAAAATATATGGCAAGTAGAAATCCAAAATGGATGGTGTTGAAGAGATAGATGGGAGGGGGTGAATGGAGCTGAAGGTGACTAATAACAAGATAACCAATGTAAAACATACGGGTCTGTTAAAATGTACAGTGGGCAAAAAAGTATTTAGTCAGCCACCAATTGGCAAGTTCTCCCACTTATAAAATGAGAGAGAGGCCTGTAATTTTCATCATAGGTACACTTCAACTATGACAGACAAATGAGAAAAATAAATCCAGAAAATCACATTGTAGGATTTTAATGAATTTATTTGCAAATTATGGTGGAAAATAAGTATATTGGTCAATATTTTTTTTTATCTCAATACTTGTTATTATACCCTTTGTTGGCAATGACAGAGGTCAAACGTTTTCTGTACGTCTTCACAAGGTTTTCACACACTGTTGCTGGTATTTTTGGCCCATTCCTCCCTGCAGATCTCCTCTGAAGCAGTGATGTTTTGGGGCTGTTGCTGGGCAACACGGACTTTCAACTCCCTCCAAAGATGTTCTATGGGGTTGAGATCTGGAGACTGGCTAGGCCACTCCAGGACATTGAAATGCTTCTGACGAAGCCACTCCTTCGTTTGCCGGGTGGTGTGTTTGGGATCATTGTCATGCTTGAAAGACCCAGCACGTTTCATCTTCAATGCCCTTGCTGATGCAAGGTTTTCACTCAAAATCTCACGATACATGGCCCCATTCATTTCTTCCTTTACACAGATCAGTCGTCCTGGTCCCTTTACAGAAAAACAGCCCCAAAGCATGATGTTTCCACCCCCATGCTTCACAGTAGGTATGGTGTTCTTTGGATGCAACTCAGCATTCTTTGTCCTCCAAACACGACGAGTTGAGTTTTTACCAAAAAGTTATATTTTGGTTTCATCTGACCATATGACATTCTGCCAATCTTCTTCTGGATCATCCAAATGCTCTCTAGCAAACTTCAGACGGGCCTGGACATGTACTGGCTTAAGCAGGGGGACACGTCTGGCACTGCAGGATTTGAGTCCCTGGCGGCGTAGTTTGTTACTGATGGTAGGCTTTGTTACTTTGGTCCCAGCTCTCTGCAGGTCATTCACTAGGTCTTGCGTGAGATCTTGGTGGAGATCTAGGTGAGATCTTGCGTGGAGCCCCAGATTGAGGAGGATTATCAGTGGTCTTGTATGTCTTCCATTTCCTAATAATTGCTCCCACAGTTTATTTCTTCAAACCAAGCTGCTTACCTATTGCAGATTCAGTCTTCCCAGCCTGGTGCAGGTCTACAATTTTGGTCTGGTGTCCTTTGACAGCTCTTTGGTCTTGCCATAGTGGAGTTTGGAGTGTGACTGTTTGAGGTTGTGGACAGGTGTCTTTTATACTGATAACAAGTTCAAAACAGGTGCCATTAATACAGGTAACGAGTGGAGGACAGAGGAGCCCTAAAAGAAGAAGTTACAGGTCTGTGAGAGCCAGAAATCTTGCTTGTTTTTAGGTGACCAAATACTTATTTCCACCATAATTTGCAAATAAATTATTAAAAATCCTACAATGTGATTTTCTGGATTTTTTTTCTCATTTTGTCTGTCATAGTTGAAGTGTACTATGATGAAAATTACAGGCCTCTCTCATCTTTTTAAGTGGGAGAACTTGCACAATTGGTGGCTGACTAAATACGTTTTTTGCCCCACTGTATATAGGTCAGAAAATGTTGTGAAATAGCACAATTACAAATAGAATGGATGGAAATAGAGGAAGGACAAATAAACAAACCAAAAAGAACTATTGTAAAATAGATTGTGTCTGTAAAATGTGTATAAGATGTATAACTGAAAGTAGAAGCCTAAGTTATTGATTATTAGTTTACTCCAATTGGGGGAGGGGTGGTAGGGTTTGGGCCTCTACACTGATGGGGAATTGGAAATGAGGCAGACAATAATTGATGGAAGCAACAATCTTTCCGCGATATTAAGCTGATCCACCCTTTAAAAAAAACACACAACGTGCCATTAGAACACAGGAGTGATGGTTGCTGATAATAGACCTCTGTGACGCCTATTTAGATATTCCATTTAAAATCTGCCGTTTCCAGCTACAACAGTCATTTACAACATTAACAAAGTCTACACTGTATTTCTGATCAATTTGATGTTATTTTAATGGACCAAAAAATTTGCTTTTCTTTCAAAAACAAGGACATTTCTAAGTGACCCCAAACTTTTGAACGGTAGTGTATATGCAAGAGGTGTCTATCATGTCATACCCTCTTACATATTGTTGGAATTTTCCAACTTGATGGAACCCCCTCCCCCCAGGCACCCTGACTCATAGGCATTCTTCAGTTGGTGGTTATGGAAACAACAGCACATGAGCCTTTTTAATGTGTTGAAACCTACAGGAACATACCATACAAACCACAGAACATAACATACAAACCACATAAATTAATGGACCATTATACTGCTGTGCATGTGGAACGCATGTGGAGCGTTCCACATTGCTGGTCTCTCCACAACAAGGAACGTTTTCCCTATGTTGTGCTGATTAGCCCTCTATGTTTTACCACCATAGAGACCTCATAATTTGGTCAGAGCTAGTGTACCACTTTCCTTACAAAATTAACTTTCCTTACAAAATTCTCTCTCTCTCTCTCTCTCTCTCTCTCTCTCTCCTCTCTCTCCTCTCTCTCTCTCTCTCTTCTCTCTCTCCTCTCCTCTCTCTCTTCTCCTCTCTCTCTCTTCTCTCTCTCTCTCTTCTCTCTCTCTCTCTCTTGTTACTGTGCCTCTCTCTCCTCTCTCTTCTCTCTCTCTCTCTCTCTCTCTCTCTTCTCTCTCTCTCTCTCTCTCTCTTCTCTCTCTCTCTCTCTCTCTCTCTCTCTCTCTCTCTCTCTCTTCTCTCTCTCCCAACTCACTCACTCACTTCATTAATCCAAAACATGTCTTTCTGTGTATCTTTCTTTTTCCTGAGAGCTGATCGTTCTCTCCTCAGAACTGAGAGACTGAGGTTGAGAGGCAGGAAGACAGAAACATTGAGAATGTGCAAATAATGGGAAAATAATTGCATGAGTTCATCTGTTTTTCAGAGGGGGGCGGGGGAAGCCATATTTTCGAAATGTGGCATTGAGCAGCGTGTTGGGGGTCAGCTGTTAATGTGTCCCGTGAGAATCCACCTCAGTGTAGAGGCCCTACTGCAGTGGGCCTCATCACTCCTTGCCCCAGTTGAGGCCTCAAAGTTCAGGAGAGCCCTAAAAGGGTTGTACAGGGTTCATATCTTTGAACAACAGAGCAAGCTAAAATGCAATATGTGACATCTGAACTTCTGCCCAATCTGCGCTGATATGTCCCTGCCGGAGATGACTCACAGCGATTGCCCCTACTTTAGTGCACAATGACTTTTAGTGCTTTCCAACGTGATCAATCAGGTTGTAGATACCACCTTTTTTTCTAAGAGTCTATGACTCAACAAGGTCTCAGGCAAGGCCAAAATTAAGGAAGCTCATGGGAAAATCGTAAATTTGCCCCAAGATCCACAGAAGAGAAAACAGTCCAAGCTATATATGGGTCATTTTTGTTGATTCCCGAGAGGCTGCAGCTTGGCCAGCTGACTATAAACAAAAAGTAAAGTCTCAAGTCGACACTGCAAGAAGGCACAAAATCAACTTACATCAATCAAATAAAAGGCCATTATTGCCTGTGACATCACATACATTGGTGTGATGTGGTGCCAGAACCACCTTTAATGCACTAGCCCGGTCAGATTTGTATGGCCTTTTGTGAGTATGGCAATGTTGCTTGTTGTGGAGAAACTGTGGTATTAGAGAGACCACAAAGCAAAGGATGCATGTTTAGTAATAACAACTATTAAACCTGAGGTAAAAACCTTGCACGGCAGCTGAAATGTAGGCACACTTCCTCTAAATAGCTGAGTGATGTGGATAGGCTAATACAGTGTGGAAGAGTACATTCACTTTTTACTCTGGTTTATAGAGATTTGTTCTTTAGGATCACAAAATATAACACATTATGATAAGCACAGCATGAGATAAACAAGCGAGAAACAGTCTAGAAATTACAACACACTATGTACAAAAAGTGCTGTAATTTCTAGACTGTTCACCCGATATGGATGAAAATACCCTCAAATCAAATTTAACCTCATAGTCATTGTTTGATTTCAAATTCAAACTTCTGAAGTATAGAGCCAAAAGAAGAAAATAAAAAATTCTTCACTGTCCCAATAATTATGGAGGGCACTGCATTTAGATGAAGTGGGCCTAAATTTCAGGTTCTGTTTCTCTCTTGTTTATCTCAGAACTACTGGATATAAAAGCGATGTCAACTTACCATCATTACGACCAGGAATACGTCTTACCCCAAGCGGATCCTTTGTTCGGACCTCTACCCTGGAAATGCGATCTTATCCTAGAGGCCGATCCAAAACAATGCGGGCGTTGCAGGAGAGGCAGACGGAGCGGCCTACTGTTCAGACCCAGAGAGCAAGCACACCATCCACCGCTTCCTAGCATATTACTTGCCAATGTCCAATCTCTAGATAACAAGGTGGACGAAATTAGGGAACAAGTTGCCTTTCAGAGAGACATCAGAGATTGTGACATTCTCTGTTTCACGGAAACATGGCTCACTCGGGACATGTTGTCAGAGTCTGTACAGCCACCCGGTTTCTTCACGCATCGCGTGAATGCCTTATGTTGTATGCCGGTGTATGCCTTATGATTAACGACTCATGGTGTATTCACAACAACATACAGGAACTCAAGTCCTGTAATTCACCCGACTTAGAATTCCTTACAATCAAATGCCGAC
The DNA here is from genome assembly GCF_002910315.2 of Salvelinus sp. IW2-2015. Lineage (NCBI taxonomy): Eukaryota > Metazoa > Chordata > Actinopteri > Salmoniformes > Salmonidae > Salvelinus > Salvelinus sp. IW2-2015. Next base: position 1,764,381 of record NC_036875.1, on the reverse strand, counting down.
TGCATAATTTTCCAAGAGAATTCTCTTCGATTATAGTCACAGCCGTGTATATCCCCACAAGCAGATCCCTCATCGGCCCTGAAAGAACTTCACTGGACTTTATGTAAACTGTAATCCATACATCCTGAAGCTGCATTTATTGTAGCTGGGGATTTTAACAAAGCTAACCTAAGAACCATACTTCCTCAATTCTATCAGCATATCGAATGCGCGACAAGAGCTGCTAACATTCTGGATCATTGCTACTCGAACTTCCGTGATTGCCTTCGGCAAATCTGACCATGACTACATTTTGTTGCTCCAAGCCTATAGACAGGAACTAAAACAGGAAACGCACATGCTCAGGTCAATAAAACGCTGGTCTGACCAATCGGATTCCACGCTTCAAGATTGCTTCGATCACGTGGACTGGGATATGTTCCGGATAGCGTCAGACAATAACATTGACGTATATGCTCACCCGATCAGCGAGTTTATTAGCAAGTGCATCGGAGATGTCGTTCCCTCTATAACCATTAAAATCTTCCCTAACCAGAAACCGTGGATTGATGGCAGTATTCACACAAAATTGAAAGCGCAAACCATTGCTTTTAATCATGGCAAGGTGACCGGAAACACGACCGAATACGAACAGTGCAGCAATTCCCTCCGCAAGTCAATCATACAAGCAAAGCGTCAGTATAGAGACAAAGTAGAGTCACAATTCAACGGCTCAAACACGAGACGTATGTGGCAGGGTCTACAGTCAATCACGGACTACAAGAAGAAAACCAGCCCCATCGCGGACACTGACATCTTGCTCCCAGACAAATTTAACAACTTCTTTGCTCGCTTTGAGCACAATACAGTGCCACTGACACGGCCCGCTACCAAAGCCTGTGGGCTCTCCTTCTCCGTGGCCAACATGAGTAAAACATTTAAATGTGTTAACCCTCGCCAGACAGCATTCCTAGCTGTGTCCTCAGAGCATGCGCAGACCAGCTGGCTGGTGTGTTTACGGACATATTCAACCAATCCCTATCCCAGTCTGTTGTCCACACATGCTTCAAGATGGCCACCTAGGTAAGGTAACTGAACTAAATGACTATCGCCCCATTGCACTCACTTCTGTCATCATGAAGTGCTTTGAGAGACTAGTCAAGGACCATATCACTTCCACTCTACCTGATACCCTAGACCCACTCCAATTTGCTTACCGCCCCAATAGGTCCACAGTCAATTCAATCGTAATTACACTGCACACTACCCTATCCCATCTGGACAAGAGGAATACCTGTGTAAGAATGCTGTTCATTGACCACAGCTCAGCATTTAACACCATAGTGCCCTCCAAACTCGTCATTAAGCTCGAGACCCTGGGTCTCGACCCCGCCCTGCGCAACTGGGTCCTGGACTTTCTGACGGGCCACCCCCAGGTGGTGAAGGGTAGGAAACAACATCTCCACCCCGCTGATCCTCAACACTGTGGCCCCACAAGGGTGCGTTCTCAGCCCTCTCCTGTACTGTTCACCCATGACTGCGTGACCATGCACGCTTCCAACTCAATCATCAAGTTTGCAGACAACACTACAGTGGTAGGCCTGATTACCGAAAACAAGGAGACAGCCTACAAGGAGGAGGTGAGGGCCCTCAGAGTGTGGTGTCAGGAAAATAACCTCTCACTCAACTTCTGCAAAACAAAGGAGATTATTGTAGACTTCAGGAAACACCAGAGGGAGCACACCCCCATCGAGATCAACGGGACAGTAGTGGAGGAGGTGGAAAGTTTTAAATTCCTCTGTGTACACATCACGGACAAACTGAAATGGTCCACCCACACAGACAGCATAGTGAAGAAGGCGCAACAGAGCCTCTTCAACCTCAGCAGGCTTATGAAATTTGGCTTGTCATCTAAAACACTCACAAACTTTTACAGATACACAATTGAGAGCATCCTGTCGGAATGTATCACCGCCTGGTATGGCAATTGCACCGCCCTCAACCGCAAAGCTCTCCAGAGGATAGTGCAGTCTGCACAATGCATCTCCGGGGGCAAACTACTTGCCCTCCAGGACACCAATGTCAAAGGAAGGCCAAAAAGATAATCAAGGACAACAACCACCCGAGCCACTGCCTGTTCACCCTGCTATCATCCAGAAGGTGAGGTCAGTACAGGTGCGTCAAAGCTGTGACCAAGAGACTGAAAAACAGCTTCTATCTCATGGCCATCAGACTGGTAAACGGCCATCAATAACATAGAGAGGTTGCTGCCAACATACATACTCAAATCTCTGGCCACTTAAATAAACAGACTTAATAAAGGTATCACTTTAAATAACGGCGCTTTTTATCATGTTTACATATCCTACATTACTCATCTCATGTTTATATTGTATTCTACACTATCTACTGAATCTGCCTATGCCATCACTCATCCATATATTTATATGTACATATTCTTATTCATGTATGTGTATGTGACCATTCAAATTTTATTTTATTTGATAAGACAGGAGAAATACACCAGATATAACAAACTGACCCTAGCCCCCTGGCACATAGGCTATTGCAGCATAGATCCTGGAGGCTGAGAAGGGGGGCAACCATCACAGGGTATAACCCCACCTACTTTGCCAAAGCACAGCCCCCACACCACTAGAGGGACATCAACAGACCACCAACTTACTACCCTGAGACAAGGCTGAGTATAGCCCATGAAGATCTCCTCCACCGCACAAGCCCAAGGGGGCGCATAACCGAACAGGAAGATTAAATCACTGACTCAACCCACTCAAATGATACAACCCTTCTAGGGACGGCATGTAAGAGCACTAGTAAGCCAGTGACTCAGCTCCCATAGTAGAGTCAGAGGCAGAGAATCCCAGTAGAGAGAGGTGAGCCAGACATGCAGAGACAGCAAGAGCGGTTCGTCGCTCCAGTGCCATGCCGTTCACCTTCGCACTCCTGGGCCAGACTACACTCAGTCATAGGACCTACTGACGAGATGAGTCCTCAGTAAAGACTTAGAGTCTGCGTCTCTCACATGGATTGGCAGACCATTCCATAAAAATKTAGCTCTATAGGAGAAATCCTTGCCTCCAGTTGTTTGCTTGGAAATTATAGGGACAATAGGGAGGCCTGCGTCTTCTAACTGTAGCGTTAGTGTAGGGATCATGTAATGATTTGTAGGTTAGCAGTAAAACCTTGAAATCAGCCCTAGCCTTATCAGGAAGCCAGTGTAGAGGCTAGCACTAGACTAATATGATAACATTTTGAGGTTCTAGTCAAGATTCCAGCAGTCGTGTTTAGTAATAACTGAAGTTTATTTAGTGAATTATCCGGGTAGCCGGAGAGTATAGCATTGCAGTTGTCGAATCTAGAAGTGACAAAAGCATGGATTAGTTTTTCTGCATAATTTTTGGACAAAAGGTTTCAGATTTTTGCAATGTTACGAAATGTTCTTGAAATATTCTTGATATGTTCGTCAAAAAAAGATCAGGGTCCAGAGTAACGCCGAGGTCCTTCACAGTTTTATTTGAGACGACAACCATCAAGATTAATTGTCATATCCAACAGCAGCTCAATTCTTTTCTTGGGGCCTAGAACCAGCATCAATGTTTTGTCCGAGTTTAAAAGTAAAACATTTCCCGCCATCCACAAACACAGCCTTCCAGGATAGGCAATTTTGGGGATTCACCATGTTTCATCGAAATGTACAGCTGTGTGTCGTCCGCATAGCAGTGAAAGTTGACATTGTGTTTCCGAATGACATCCCTACAAAGAGGTAGAATATATAGTGAAAACAATAGTTCAACATAGGTGGGCCAAGCACAGGAAGTATGCAGTTTGAAGATTTAGAGGCCATGACTATTTTAATGAATATGCCAAGAGATACAGGCCGCAACACAGCCCCTTTTCGTTGAAGAAGTTCATGAATTCATCACTGCTGAAGTGAAAGCCATCCTCTCTTGAGGAATGCTGCTTTTTAGTTAGCTTTGCGACAGTATCAGAAACAAATGTTGGATTGTTCTTATCTTCTTGTCAATACGTGGGTGCTGTTTTCACTTTGGAAAAAATCGTGCCCAAATGAAACGGCCTCGTACTCTGTTCTAGATCATACAATATGCATATTATTATTACTATTGGATAGAAAACACTCTCAAGTTTCTAAAACTGTTTGAATTATATCTGTGAGTAAAACAGAACTCATTTGGCAGCAAACTTCCATATAGGAAGTGAAATAGGAAGCCCTGTTTCAGGGCCTTCCTATTCAACTGGCTTTTATTTATCGATATGCATGCACTTCATACGCCTTCCACTAGATGTCAACAGGCAGTGGAAGGTGGAATGGGGTGTCTAGCTTGATCTGAGGTCGAACAAGAGCTCTTGGAATGAYGTGTCCAGAATTTCCTTTGTCTACCAAGGCGCGGGAAGTACCTCCATATTGTCTTATGATAAGCGTTCGGTATACACGGCTAATATCTCCGGCTCTGTTTTTATTTGATACATATTAGAAAAACATCATAAMGTAGGTTTTTTCAACYGAGTTTCATCAGTTTATTCAACRTTTATTGGGACTTTTGGAGTTTTCCGTTCTTTGCGTCGAGAGAAACTGGGAACGTCATCAACATTGGCTAGCATTGTGGCACGAATTCGACAGGAGAAAAGGACATTCTTAAACCAAACAACGATTTATCCTCGACCTAGGACTCCTTGTACAAGATTCTGATGGAAGCTCAACAAAAGTAAGAACAATTTATGATGTTATTTCATATTTCTGTGGAAAATCTTATTCCTATTCTCTGCCGTTTTGGCGGGCGCTGTCTCGCAATAACGCAAGCTGTTTACTATGGTAAAGTTATTTTAAAAAATCTAACACGGTGGTTGCATTAATAACCTTTACTTAATACCCATCCCGGATCCGGGATCCTCCTCATCAAAAAAGCTGACTAGCATAGCCTAGCCTAACGGGACAGGGATATCATATAATATAATTTTCATGAAATCACAAGTCCAATACAGCAAATGAAAGATAAACATYTTGTGAATCCAGCCATCATTTCCGATTTTTAAAATGTTTTACAGCGAAAACACAATATGTATTTCTATTAGCTAACCACAATAGCCAAACACACAACCGCATATTTTCACCATGTTTCCACCGCATAGGTAGCTTTCACAAAACCGACAAAATAGAGATAAAATTAGTCACTAACCAAGAAACAACTTCATCAGATGACAGTCTTATAACATGTTATACAATACATTTATGTTTTGTTCGAAAATTTGCATATTTGAGGTATAAATCATAGTTTTACATTGCAGCCACAATCACAAATAGCACCAAAGCAGCCAGAATAATTACAGAGAGCAACGTGATATAAATAAATACTCATCATAAAACATTTATGAAAAATACATGGTGTACAGCAAATGAAAGATAAACATCTTGTGAATCCAGCCAATATTTCCGATTTTTTAAGTGTTTTACAGCGAAAACACAATATATATTTCTATTAGCTCACTACAGTAGCCAAACACACAACGCAATTTACTCCCCGCAAAAAATAGCTTGCACAAAACCGACATAATAGAGATAAAATCAATCACTAACCTTGAACAAATTCATCAGATGACAGTCTTATAACATCATGTTATACAATACAATTATGTTTTGTTCGAAAATGTGCATATTTAGAGCTACAAATCCTGATTATATATTGTGTATACGTAGCATCGATTCACCAGAATCTCCGGAGATATTTTGGACACTCACCTAATCTGACCAAAGAACTCATCATAAACTTTACATAAAAATACTTGTTGTATGGCAAATGAAAGATACACTGGTTCTTAACATGTATGACAGTCATATCTAACTGACAGGAAACAGTCAATGGGTTGTTTTCTTCCCCTCATGCTTTAAACTGAGGAATACCGCAGGGCAGCTGCCTTGGGCCACTTCTTTACTTAATATATACCAATGACCTTCCTATTGCCTTGTCTGAAACTCAAGCTACTATTTTTGCAGATGATACTACAAATTATACAGCAAGACAAATTGGTTCAACAGGTACAGCAAGCTCTACAAGTAGATCTGGGAAATATCAGGGAGTGGGTTTGCCGGAACAAACTTGTTTTAAAAACCAAGGTTGTTGGTCTGTTCCACCAGGATATGGCTAACACAGCATGGGATACAATTAAGTATGGGTGGAGTACAAATTGAGTAAGTGGCAGAAACCAAACTGCTAGGGGTGCCGCTTGTACAACTGCTTATCATGGTCATCTCAAACAACTCATCTATGTAAAAAACAAAATGCATGAATGATCAGAAGGATAGCTAAATATTTGTAGGGAAAGATTCTTAAGCAAACAACCTAAGCATCAGCAAGTTAATTTAGGAGGCTGCAGATTGCACAGAACAAAGTAGCAAGGATTGTTTTAAGGTGGGTATATGGTTCTTCTGTTGTAGTCATGCTCAATGCTCTTGGTTGGTCATCAATCAACAAGATAATAATATTTCACAATGAACTCGATTTAAAACTGCCAAACTCTATTCACAACAGTATTCAGTTGCTAAGAGACAGATATTCAGTAAATACTAGGAATAGATTGTCCACCATCTGTGTTACCCAGACATAAAAGAGAAATAGGCAAAATAAAATTTCGATTTAGAGCAATAAAGAAACTGAATAATTTACCTGAGAAAACAAGCAACCTTTCAATATATACATTCAAACAATGCTTTAGAACCATTTAAATATAATAAATTGGAAGGTTGTGTGGGACTATGATAGATGAAGGAATCGATCTATATTTTCAGACATCAAGAGTATTTGGTCAATATGGCGGGGTATTATGTCTGTTTGTAACAGTGTGTTATATGTGAAAATGTGATCTATTATAAATTGTATTTTACTGTTTAAGGACTCTTGGATGATTAGTCCAAATGAGGACTAAAAGAGATCCTAATAAAATAAAATACACATAAGAGAATTTGTCCCAATACCTTTGCTCCCCTAAAATTGGGGGACTATGTACACAAAGTGATGTAATTTCTAAACAGCTCACCCGATATGAATGAAAATACCCGAAAATTAATGCTGAGAGTTTGCACTTTTACCTCATATTCATTGTTTGATTTCAAATCCAAACATTTGAAGTATAGAGCCAAAAGAAGACAATTACGGAGGGCACTGTAGCTGAGTGGTGTATTGGATAGCCTAATTTATCAGAGTATTCATTTTTAACACTGGCTTATAAAGATGTGTTCTTTACGATCAGAAGTTAACACCTTATGATAAGCACAGCATGAGATAAAAAACAGAGCTTTGAAGAGAAAGGATGGAACCAAGTTGGACACTTTAAATGTGTCAATTTGCAGAGCCTTCTGTCCATCATAACTGCTGTACTTAATACGTTCTCCAGCAGCCAAGATATTTCAGACATGCTGTGAGCGCGCTGAGACACCCCCATGTCCACCTTTTTATCCGTTTACACTCCAACGGGGCAATACACATGTTGGTAGAACTGGCACATACATTTCCCGTTGAAAGCCAAAAGGTGGTCCTTGAACTGTTTGTTCCTTTTGATAATGCGTTTATGGGGGAAGGCAAGGAGAGGCACCACCAGGAAGACTAGCGTGAATACTTTGGTTACGACAGAGACAGTATTCTGTTGCTTATGAATAGAAAATAAACTAGCACACTGAGCATATCTTTGCGGCTTGACTAGGAATAAGGACAACATTTCCATATTCATAATTTCCATATAGGCACTGAACACCATTTGAACCACACCCATAGAATCATCAGGATGAGAATCCTCTGGATGCTGAAGAAAATGGCATCCTCGTCCTATGTGGAGTTGAAAATAATCAGTCCCATAGTCTGCATTGTGTCAGCTACCTGCTTGTTAGTATTACATCTGAAAGCTGGCTCTCATTTCAACGAGCTGAAAAGCACCATGAGAATACCCTCAGAATGCTTTTATCCACCCAAATTAAGTCACCTAGTTGGCATGCGTTGAATGAGATTCTTAGCACAGATCTCAGCTGAGCTCTGCCTTGACATGTTGGTCAGTTGCTTAAAGTTGTGAGGGAGACATTAATGGTGTGCAACAATCATTAGCGCTTGCCACATCGGAACCGTGAAGGGGAAAATATGTAGACATGTTTCCTTTTGCTCCGAGACCTTTTGGTCTTTATGCAGAGGGACAATTAGGCCACAGTCGAACTTCACATTAGTATTTTCTATCTTAATATGAGGGGTTGGTTGTCGGCAATGCAATATATGGTGACAACATTGGCTGTGATAGATGATGAACCAGGAAGAATTTCATTAAACACCGACTTTCAACTAGGCCTATTTTACAGCATACATGGAAAGGCATGGACAGTTAACACATTGAACTGCACTTTCACACTTTATAATCAACAAAAAAGTTGAAATAATTTTTAAAAAATGTAGCCACCCCTCATTATTGTAACATTTTCATTTTAGCTAGCTGGATAGCACACTAAAATATGCATGTTGTGTCTGAATTTAACACAGCTTGTAACTCAGTGGGATACGACAACATTTCTGGGAAGCTGTTGCCTAGCACCATCATAACAGTGTAACGCAATGCAGGACATATTGGGGGGTGCTAGTAAAACCTTACAAACAGGCTGCAGCACAGCACTTGGACCCAGACACATCATGGAGCACTCTAGAGTAGACAGACTATGAAGGTTTCCAGGCAGTTAGCATAGTCCCAGCAGGCAAAACAGATTGTAATGATCTCATGACATCATGGTCAGGTTTTATACTGGTTGTAAATACGTTTTGTAAATGTCTTTTTAGCAACCAGAAAATTACATCTTTATCGGGTTGGTAATTTGGTGATGTCCTCTCAACCAGAAAAACAGAAAACCAGTTAACAAACAGAAAGTTACATGACGATATGTGCCTGATTTTGCCTGCTGGAGTAGGGAATTTCTTATTTTTCTTAGCTTATAGCTTGTAGAACTTTGCAGCAATGTTTAAACGAATGTGAAGAACAAATGTTAATTTAACAGTGCGGTGACTGGGAGAACGCCTTGGTTTGCTCATATTCAGAAACATGCTGCGGCCTCTACCTACAGCTACTCTTTTAGGCATTTTTTTCTGTAGCTATTCTTCTCATTGGCTTAGATTTTAACATTTCGTAAATGTTTGGGATGTTAGGGCGATATCATAGAATGACTTAAATTCTCATAATGCAAGTTCAGAATTAAATTAAAGCAGTTACATTATATCATGTATTTTGTATATGCACTTTTACCTTACCTTGCATGAATTATTGGCAGCCTGCATAAACTTCCCAGAATTAGAGGTTGGAATAAATAATAAAATAGTATTGCGGTCTTTTTTAAATTGTCAAAATGGGGCCCTGGGGGGTCTGTACTGTCGTTTCAAGAAGTTGCAACAAAAACTTTACAAACATTATCAGGGACTTTTGCACCAGTATATGACTGTATTTTAATTAGGTCCATGGCATTGTGTGATTGTTTTAGCAGACTTTCACTAGCAGCAGTTTTGCTTTTCCATCTGGAGCCAAACTACTTTATTAGTGCTCAACACTGTCTTGCACATTCCTGAAGAACATCTTGACACTAAGCAAGTGTAATCATCTCATTTGTAGGGGCCCCAAACCAAGGTCTTGGCAGACCAACAAATCATCCATCCACTTTCTGAGACGTTGTGCACAGTCAATGGCCCTGGAATGATTTTCACAGCACGGGACCTGTTTATTCTCTCTTCTTCTCTCTGCTTATCCCTCTCACCCTCTCTCTGTTACAGAGAGAGAACCAGCTGAACCAAGACCCAGAGGTAAGCCTCTGTCCCAAGTTTCAAAGAGCCCTGTCATTCCATTGAGCATGGCTAAATGAGAGGGAATCGCCAGGGGTGCGTCACATTACCACCACATGCCAGTTACTTCAACTGCTTGCAAACTTGACATCAAGAGCAAAAACAAAAGAGTAGAGTTATAACTTAATGATGCTGTTTTTGTGTTGTTGTTTTTTTCCTTTTGAAACAAATATCCAGATCTCCAGGTTGCCAGGTTAACCAAAAGGGCCCTGCAGCATTGGAGGAAGAAAGGGAAGGAGGGGAGGGGAGAATCCTGCTCTAGGTTTGTGACATCACATCTAGATCAAACAGGGCTGTGCATCTGGTTCTTGTTGAAGACTCCTTTTTTCTCTCCCCTACCCCTCCTCAATCTTTTCATTTTTTCCCTCTTTGGAGAAAGTGGGAGGAGGAAAAGAGGGGTGGCAGTGCTCCAGGAGGTTGGGAGTTTGTTCCATCTCAACCTTAGAGTCAGTGCCACAGTTCCTCTGCAGTGTGATCGGGAGGGTGTCCGTCTGTTTCTGAAGTGCTGAGTTTCAGTGTGTGCCGATAACCAAGGCTCCTCTGCGGTCTATCAGCCCCATCTCCACCACGCTCATCCGCCTTCCTTCGGGGGAGCTGGACAAGCCAGCTGCACAGAGAGGAAATACCAGGAGGATAATGACCTAAAGACCTTTGTCATTTTGCAGATTTTTGTTTTTACCAAAGGCTGTGGAATACAGCTATTTCAGCTCAGGGTAAGTGATAAGTTTGAACTTGTGTTTGCCTGAAACTGGCCATGGTAGGTTGCCTCATTATAACATGTGAGCATGCAAGCACATCTTGCATAAATATCAGACACCATGTGTTTGAAGGCAGAGTGATACCTACACTTAGAGTGGTTGAAGAGTGGAAGGTTTCGAGGTGAGCTGCAGTTACAGTGGGGCAAATGAGGAGTGCTTAAAGGGCAATTCCGTCACTTTTCAACCTCATATTCATCATCTCCTGCACCAAACCAGTGTCTGCATATGTGGAAACAGAGCTTTTCTATGATCTATAGTTAAAAAGATAAGGTCCAATTTTTTTTTGAGACATCATAGGGTAGAATTAAAAGTAAAAACGGTTATTTTCAATCTTTACAGCCCAAGGGGGGGTATTTTCTTGTTCTCCACATCACCGCGAATCTCATTGGGTAGAACTTTTTAATTTTATATATTTTTTCTACAAAACTTTGAAATTCGCCATTTTCACATATGTTGACATTGGTGTTGTGCTATATATAATGAACATGAGGTTGAAAAGTGTTGGAGTTTCCCTTTAATGATAGGGCAAAATGTAGATTTCTGCCTAAATAGACATACCCAAACAAATTATAATTATTGTTCATGAGCTGGTCATAAACAATAACTGCAATAACTGGTAATGTTGAATAGTTTTAGAAAAATCTGGAATTCACCTTTCTGGTATTTAAAAATATATATTTAAATTAGAGGTGTGGTCACTTTTGAGTACACAAGCTGAAGTTTATAGTACAAATATGATGAAAATTTTAAAATCATTAGATTTCTTTTTCTATTCATCAAAAGTGGATCAATTGGTCTTGAAATGACTGAAATGCTTTCTAAATATAGTAACATTCCAATTATAAACGATTTACTATAAGATTTCACCTTTCTTCTAGCTGTAAAATAAATATGATCATACTTAGTACAATATTGGCACCATTTCATATAACTGACAGATATTTTTCTTCCAAACGCCCACTGAGTGGCACAGAGACACATTTCAAATGTGCGCAGACTCGTTAGAACTTCAGCTTTAAGCTGAAGCTTTGTCCATCTGTGACCATGGGAAAGTTAACTTGTTTAAATTCTATGAAATTATTGAGTATCTTTTCATGTTGAGAGCTCTAGAACCAGATGTGAATATCCCAGGATTTGCTAGACAGAGACCTTTCATATGCTGTCTCCCAAGCTGTCTCTCCATCACTCACAGGAAGAGAAAAACAATTATTTGTCTGGATAGGCCAGAAAATATGGCACTCCCTATGCAAATGTGTGGTCTTAAACCTGACACTTCAAGTCTGCTCCGCTGAGAGAGTAGTAGTGGAGAGCAGCCAGATGGATCTTTCTGGCACTATAAGGCTCAGGACCCTACAACGTTCACAGATTGCTTTGTACACCAAAATGTCGGTTTTGAACCGGTCCAGAACTGCTAAAATGCACAATCTCTGCAACTCGACATTGAGTGCTTGTTTCAAATGTGTTTTTTGTTGTTGCTCACTTTGGAAACCCACTGAAATACCAGCATCAAGATGAAATCCAAGTGCAGATAATTTATCAGACCAGAGTTGTGAACATATAAGGGACTGCATTCCACAAAGTTGGGCAGTCACGCTCTCCTCCACGGACGTGTGGTGTACTTGAGAAGTGTTTGACCTAATTCCAATGTAGTGTTCATTTAAGGCTTTATTGGAGCCCTGTGTAAACAGGCATATCAAAATAGCAGCACTGAATTAAATGTGTTCTCCAAGAAGTTCACGTCAAAAGTGTCCCAGAGTCACTTGTTCATTGTTTGCTTCTTTTAATATGCATATTATTTTAGCATTTGTCCATTTAGCGTAACATAAGTGTCCTCCAATAGCTGTTAGTATAAATAAATACACTGTATTCTAGACTGATAGAACTGGCTTGACATAGAAACGCCTGGAACACATTTCACAATCTATTACTGGAATAGATTGTGTCCCCACATTGGCGATTCAACACCACCGATCGGTGGCGGTTGAGTGTAGAGATGTTTTCAGCTCCAGCTCCAAACCGCACCCTCTGTAACGAATGGGATAGTGGAAAGTGTGAAGAAAGAGTGTTTTCCACACTACCAGCCAGATGGACTGAGAAACCTGGGGGAGTTTGGTCCTTCCATATGAAATCTAGAGTCGGGGAAAACCAGGTGTACATCATTAATCTTTACCCTCACATCCATGGCTGTCCAAGTGTAGACACTGGAATTCAGCTCTGCCTTCATCACAGTGTTTTATGACTTGCTGAGGGATATGGTCAGAAAATATATATTTTTCCCGTCCCCCAAGTGAATGCAGAATTGAGTTACATTGAAAATAGTCATACACAGTTGTGTTATGCGCTACTGCACCAGGGCTGTTTGATGTGACCATTTCTATGATTTAAAAAGCAAGATATTGTTGAAAATGTATTTAAGCAGAGGCGCGAAGAAAAAAACGCAATGCTGTATTTCAAAAGTGAAGTCAGTGAAGTTCGTCTTTGGTATGTTTTTGTAATTGCTTAATCTTTTCCATTTCACTCCCGAAAATGTACTCCCTACACAGTTGTACTCCCACAGCCAGGCTTTTGGAGAAGCTCTTATCATTAAACACTGGCAGAGCAGCATTAGGAAAATATTTTTGAAGGAGTTGCTTTGTAAATCAGCCTAGCTATACTTTATTGCTCCTCTGTGCTCTCCAACATAGTCTTAGGTTTTTTTCCACGCTGCAGCACAGACATTTGGGGGGTTTTGGAGCCATTTTTAAGGCACATATGAAAGAGTTTGTCCCCAAGGATAATTTCTTTTGGAGTGAGCATTTTCTCCAAGTTACATGACTTCACGATTCACTACAACTGATCCCATAACTCATCCGAATGGTTCATGTCTAGATCCATGTGTGGCTAATTAGTTGTTCCATCAACGCTTTGGAACTCTTTGAAACTATATTTCGTTTTTAGATCATGTGCTGTGCTTTTATGTCTTGTAGAAGGGCGTGTCACTGTCATGTAAACGTTGCAGTCATCACAAAGTCTTGAGAAAACATTTGCCAAGGCCTGTATTCACAAAGCATCTCTGAGTAGGTGTGTTCATCTCGGATGATCTCCATAAAACATAACTTGTTCTAGATTAGCTCTCCTACTCACACGTTTGGGAATATGAGCCCAGATTTTGGCAATGTGCAAAGAACATGGAGTTTCTTGGTGATGATCACCTACTTGAACATGATGGAACTGTTTCTTTCTATCATACTTTGTACGATTTCTCGTACAAACCTAGTTTGTACAATAGCAATGGCTGGTGTAAGGGGTCAAAGTCAGCCAGCCTGAAGTATTAGGATACACATCTGCTAGGTGTCAGACAGGCTAACAGGGACCATCTGTGTGAAACTCGCCTTCCTGCATGCCTGGCGCCTGTCCTCTTTTAACTTTAATTGATACTTCATCTGCAGCACATACTGTATGTCATATCCTGCCAGATGGTTGGAGAGGCCTTTTGGCCAGTGTGCCCCTTCGATTGGCTCATTCACAGGGGACAGACTTCAGGTGTTCTTAGTTGGCACAGTTTGAGGGTAATGTTGAGAAATAGAATGCAGAGAAGACATTTCATTTGGAAAATAGCAATGTCCATTCTAGACCCTCAATTTCTACCTGAAACTTTTCTTGTTTTTATTTTCTGTTGTGCCAGCAGAGCCCCCTGATTAAGCATGGGGCTCCCTCCTAGAGTTATAGGCTCTATACAGTAAGATCACGTTTGGAAAGCTGCTGGTGTAGTGTTAATGTGTGAACCCCACGTTACACTGACCTTGCAGCATGATTTGTGGGAGACAAGCAGCATGTGGGAGCTAGGCCCTGTATTGCACAGATCATGGCCATTTAGTGTAATAGAGCCCAGAGCTTAGCTCCAAAAATCTGAAACGATCATATTTTTTTGTGAAAAGCACCAAATTGTAGATGTAGATGTATGTACCCTGAAAAGATTTAGACATGGAGCCACCCCAGATTTGGCCCCAGAGGGGGTGTGGCCGCAATTTTTCAAAATGGCCGCCGACAGTAACTAGAGCTGTGTTCAAATACTCATACTAACTGCACTAACTGTACTATTTGTGATGTATATTGAGTATGTGGTATCCTTGTTGGTCATAGTGTGGATATAGTTAGTATGCCAAAAGATCCCGGATGTCATACTACATTCACCAAAATACGAAGTTAACGAGCAGTGGACACTATTGCTGTGCTTTTAGGGCCAATAATGCAATTCCTCAGAAAATTACTTCACAACATTTTCAGATTGAAGAATATGGTGGAAAATATGCAGCTGAAGTCCAATGAGAGAGGATACAAATTCATTGCTTTAACTAATTATGACAAATGTAAAATAAATGTTGAGCAATATTTATTTTATTTATTTTTATTTATCCGTTATTTTACCAGGTAAGTTGACTGAGAACACATTCTCATTTGCAGCAACGGCCTGGGGAATAGTTACAGGGGAGAGGAGGGGGATGAATGAGCCAATTGTAAACTGGGGATTATTAGGTGACCGTGATGGTTTGAGGGCCAGATTGGGAATATAATAAAGTAATGACTTCAAATAAGTTACGTTACATGTTGTGTTGGCTGACAATTGTTAGCTAGCTGGCTACATAGCATATCATTACAGCAGTTGCTAGTATGTACCGGTATTTTAGCTAGCTACCTAACGTTAGTTGGCTATTAATATATCAAACTTGCCAGTATTGTAACTACTGTATATGATATCTAACTAACTAATAAACCCAACGTTTATTGACTTGATTATTCATGTCATTCTTAGCATAGCCAAGTGGTGTGTTCTCAATGGACATTGTTAATGAAGTTGTAAGATGTCTAGCTGGTAATGTGTTAGCTATGCTAGCAAGCTAGCAAGAAGTTGCATAGCAACATCATCTACTTCCGGTCGACAGGCGAAGCGCTAGTACACTCAACTGAAAGAATACTATTCAGATGTATTGTTTAAGATAAAGGCTCCAAATTTGACCATTGGGTAGATTTATGGACCCTGAAAATATTTAGATATGGAGCCCCCAGAGATTTGGCCCATGGGGGCCTTGGCAGTCATCTTATGAAATGGCCACAGACGGTGTTGCAATTTGCAGTTCAGAAGGCATATTTTGAGATTAATACACCATAAATGGCCACTGTTGGTAATACAATTTTAGAGTTCTGAAGGCTTTTTTGAGATAAACACACCAAATGTGTCACATAGGTAGATTTATATAGCCTGAAAAAAATGAGATACGGAGCCCCCAGAGATTTGGCCCATGGGGTCCTTGGCAGTCATCTTATGAAATGGCCATAGACGGTGTTATAATTTGCAGTTCAGAAGGCATATTTTCAGATTAACACACCATATTTGGCACAGAGGCAGATATGTGGAGCCACCACAGATTGGCCCCTGAGAGCCTTATCAGCTATTTTACTAAAATGCTGCAACCTGAGCCACTATTTGCAAACCTTTAATCTACAAAAAGTAATTCCTATAATTGTTTGATTTTTAAAAGTAATATATTTCTGCCATGTACAGTACCTCTTGCCATGAATCTCCTGAAAACAAAATTGTTTAACAATAACACACAGTATATTCAAATACGGAGTAAAATGTAACATTTCTGGGTTAAGTGTAGCGGAGGGGAGTTTAAATGTTCTATTGATGAGGTAGCCCTGCCTGCGACTTAAACCACCCTCGGCTAAAGACGGAATATTTTTTGGGTCTAATTGTTAAGATGTTTGGTTATGGAGCAGGAGACTGGGGGGTTCACATCCTACCAGTTACATGAGCATGTAAACAAATGGCTACTAAAGCTACTTTGCAATGCCCATATAAGGAGAACATTCGGACTAACTACAGCTGTAACTGGGCCATTAGGTTGGAATAGTTCACAATTGCTGTGGAAAATCCTCTCAAGCTGTGTTTCAGTTAGAACTGTGCCTAGCAGACAGAATGTTTTACTTTCAACCTGTTTCATGAACAAAGGTATGAGAACTTCTAATCCTGTAATTGGAACAAATTAAAGGCCATGTCACAGTTTAGTATAGAACCAACTCAGTGGCATTGTGGTGTGTCTGCCCTGAGATTGGAAGGTTGGGAGTTCGATCCACAGCGGAATCATACCAAAGACTGTAAAAATGGGAAATGGTCCTTCTGAATTCCACAATAGTGTTACCATTTAGTCAACTAAATGGCCTTTAATTTTAGAAATTCCATGAATAGAGCCAACATTATTCCTTATTCAACATGTCAGAAATGCATGTTTGTTCTACATAACATATTTCTATCTGAACATTCCAAAATGTTGCATCCTGCTGAACGAGCCCCAGGTTGTTAGCTATAGCTAGCTAATGAGGTAACATGATTGAAAAAAGTGTTGCCTAACGGGCCGGTCCGCAAGTAGCCTAGTTTTAGTACGGTCCGCGATATGCTTTATGAATGTAAAATGCGACCGGCCAATGCACGATAAAAAAAAAAAAATGTAGTGCTGGTATTATGGGTAATAACTTTTTTTTATGGTAATAGTTAGATTGAAGACATTTTCTCTGAGGAAAGATGGAGACTAGGCTAGTACGTTGGCTACAGAACCTGGCTACAAAATACAATGGGGAAAGTGCGAGGGTTGAGCGAGATTACAAATTCAAAAAGGAGAGAAAAACATAGCTAGACTGTTGTTTTACTATTAAACTTAAAGCTACATTACTGTATGTAACTTTTTGGGTGACCAGACCAGATTCCAATAGAAATGTGAGTTAATGATCTTTCATTCATGTTGAAAGCAAGTCTATGAAGCAGTAGATCTGTGTGTGCGATTTTTATGCTTCCCGTTCCGAAGTTTCATTTTTGCGTCTTTTACTTTCGATTTTGTACACCAGCTTCAAACAATTGAATAGACAATATTTTTGCTTGTGGTAAATATATTCCACAGCGGATTAGATGGTACAATGACTGCTTGTTATTCACATGAACTGAAATTAGGCAAACCATTAGAATTTTATCCAACAAGGAAATGTTGGGAGCGATTTCTGCATAGTGCATCTTTAATGTTTAGTTTTTTTGTAAAGCGGCTTGTGTTTCTTAAGCAGACACATCTTACTAGAAAGCTGGTGGTGACTGGATAGCTATGGGGAAGCAAGAGAGTTGCGTGCACGATGTGTATAATCAGAGGCAGAGCTGAAACGGAGCCTCTCTGCCCACACTCATCGCTTGCTCCCCCACAGTTCACCAGCTGATGTAGGCTAGGCTGTGTGTGTCGGATCCTTCCCTCTGCTGAACAGAACTGCACGGCGCATCTGTGCTGCTAATATTTATTATGCTTATCACTGTAAAGCTCTCAATCTCTCCAAAAATGATTGTCCAGTCCATTTAATGGTCAGATTTTAGTCACAGAGATAATTTAGTCTCAACTCTTTTTAATAAAATTAAATGAAAAATCATTTTTGTTTAGTTCTAGTTTTTTTCTGGGTCTATTTAGTCAGTTATAGTCTAGTCAATTGCCACTGAAAAATAGGTGTGTTTGACTCATCCTGAAAAACATGAAAGGTCACTTTTTGCTCTCCACAATACGGTGCACTTATCTCAAATTGAAAGCTAATTTGAGCAATCTGATTATGTCAGTAAAGTGGTTGTGAAGTAAAAGTATGCTCCAAAAGTTGTAGCGGCTCTAAACATCAGTTTTGACCTAATAATGGGTTTCATGGCAGAATGAATCAGAGACATGTTTGGAAACTGGTGTGTGAATGAAGGCAATAATTGTGTTTTTTTCTAGCCCACACTGTTTTGTCTCTATATTTAGCTTGTTGTGTTTCTGGTTCATGACGACCTGTGCAATATGGAAATGAGTGTGCTCCATGTTTTTCTTTGTGCAGCTAGGCAGAGTGAAAGCCATAGTGATGACATGTTGGTCAGTTTAGCTGCCTCGGCAGAGACACTTCTCAGCAGAGACACTTCTCGGCAGAGACACTTCTCGGCAGAGACACTTCTCGGCAGAGACACTTCTCACACTTCTCGAGTGACCCTGAAAAGACTTCAGCACATGAATGGAGAGCACAGCCATCTAGCAGCTTATAAGCCTTTTTCTCAGTATTTTTATTTGAAGTGGATAGGTAGTAGATAGGTAGTAGATGAGTAGGATAGACAGTTGGAAGGGTTTGGCCTTGTCGAGACAACTTTGTCTGCTTTGACTGGAGGCCTCAGAACACACTGTAGTTATAGTATGTATTGTAGTTGAATACTGTACTGGCTGATCACTAGTACCGGACAATAACAAATTAGACTTCTGTGAGATGGCATGTATGGCAAAAAGCATCAATCACAAAGCACTCATCTTTTCTGTTACCCATATTATAGGTCAGTACAGTAAATTCCTAGATCCTGTTTGGATCGAAATGAAAAACAGCCTCTATCTCAAGGCCATCTGACTGTTAAATACTCACCACAAATCGGCCTCCGCCCAGTACCTTGCCCTGGACTTTACTCACTGTTACTCACTGGCTACCACCCGGTACTCAACCTTGCACCTTAGAGGCTGCTGACTATGTACAGTGCATTCGGAAAGTTTTGAGACCCCTTAACCCTTAATTCCATTTTTTGTTACTTTACAGCCATATACTAACATTTATTAAGTAGGTGCTTCAATAAAGTACTGAGTACAGGCTCTGAATACTTATGTAAATGTGAAATTTCATTTTTTTTTTGTAATAAATTAGCAAAAATGTCTAAACCTGTTTTCACTTTTTCATAATGGGGTATTGTGTGTAGGCTGATGAAGGATAAAAAAAAAGAATTAGAATTTTAGAATAAAATTGTGGAAAGAGTCAAGGGGTTTGAAAACTTTCCGAGTGYACTGTATGCTATTCTATACTACTATTATATGCTTTTCTATATTACGTATTCTTGAGGTATATTACACCCCCTGCTATAATGTGGATAAAAAGTTACTTGTCTAACAGAATACAGAGGGTGTTCTTTAATGGAAGCCTCTCAAATATAATCCAGTTAGAATCAGGAATTCCGCAGGGTAAATGTTTAAGCCCCTTGCTTTTTTCCATTTTTACTAACGACATGCCACTGACTTTGAGTAAAGCCAGAGTGTCTATGTATGTGAATGACTCAATACTATACACGACAGCTACTACAGTGACTGAAATGACTGCAACACTCAACAAAGAGCTGCAGTTAGTTTCAGAGTGGGTGGCAAGGAATAAGTTAGCACTAAATATTTCTAAAACTAAAAGCATTGTATTTGGAACAAAACACTCACTAAACCCTAAACCTCAACTACGTCTTGTAATAATTAATGTGGAAATTGAGCAAGTTGAGATGACTAAACTGTTTAGAGTAACCCTACATTGTAAACTGTCATGGTCAAAATATATTGATGCAGTAGTAGCTAAGATGGGGAGAAGTCTGTATATAATAAAGCGATGACTTCATCACTACTTTTATTTATGAGAGGTATTGACATGTTGAATGCACTGTCTGTCTAAACTACTGGCACACAGCTCAGACACCCATGTGTACCCCACAAGACATGCCACAAGAGGTCTCTTCACAGTCCCCAAGTCCAGAACGACTATGGGACGCACACAGTACTACATAGAGCCATGACTACATAGAACTCTATTCCACATCAAGTAACTGACGCAAGCAGTGAAATTAGATTTAAAAAACAGATAAAAAAACACCTTATGGAACAGCGGGGACTGTGAAGCAACACAAACATTGGCACAGACACATGCATACACACACACAAACACACACACACGATAACATATACCTACTCATGGATTTAGTACTGTAGATACAGTTGAAGTCGGAGGTTAACATACACTTATATTGGAGTCATTAAAACTCGTTTTTCAACCACTCCACAAATTTCTTGTTAACAAACTATAGTTTTGGCAAGTCAGATAGGACATCTACTTTGTGCATGACACAAGTAATGTTTTCAACAATTGTTCACAGACAGATTATTTCACTGTATCACAATTCCAGTGGGTCAGAAGTTTACATCCACTAAGTTGACTGTGCCTTAAACAGCTTGAAAAATTCCAGAAAATTATGTCATGGCTTTAGAAGCTTCTGTTAGGCTAATTGACATCATTTGAGTCAATTGGAGGTGTACCTGTGGATGTATTTCAAGGTCTACCTTCAAACTCAGTGCCTCTTGCTTGACATCATACCGCTCAGGAAGGAGATGTGTTTCTGTACAGCACTTTGACATATCAGCTGATGTAAGAAGGGCTAAATAAATACATTTGATTTGATTTGATTCTGTCTCCTAGAGATGAATGTACTTTGGTGCGAAAAGTGCAAATCAATCCCAGAACAACAGCAAAGGACCTTGTGAAGATGCTGGAGGAAATAGGTACAACAGTATCTATATCCACAGCAAAACAAGTCCTATATCGACATAACCTGAGAGGCCGCTCAGCAAGGAGGAAGCCACTGCTCCAAAACCGGCATAAAAAAGCCAGTCTACGGTTTGCAACTGCACAATGGGTACAAAGATTGTACTTTTTGGAGAAATGTCCTCTGGTCTGATGAAACAAAAATATAACTGTTTGGCCATAATGACCATCGTTATGTTTGGAGGAAAAAGGGGGAGGCTTGCAAGCCGAAGAACACAAATCCCAACTGTGAAGCACGGGGATGGCAGCATCATGTTGTGGGGGTGCTTTGCTGCAGGTGCACTTCACAAAATAGATGGCATCATGACGAAAGAAAATTATGTGGATATATTGAAGCAACATCTCAAGACATCAGCCAGGAAGTTAAAGCTGGGTCGCAAATGGGTCTTCCAAATAGACAATGACCCCAAGCATACTTCCAAAAATGTAGCAAAATGGCTTAAGGACAACACAGTCAAGGTATTGTGGGAGGAACTGAAAGTGTGTGCGAGCAAGGAGGCCTACAAACCTGATTCAGTTACACCAGCTCTGTCAGGAGGAATGGGCCACAATTCACCCAACTTATTGTGGGATGCTTGTGGAAGGCTCCCCAACATGTTTGACCCAAGTTAAACAATTGAAAGGCAATGCTACCAAATACTAATTGAGTATATGTAGACTTCTGACCCATTGGGAATGTGATGAAAAAATAAAAGCTGAAATAAATCCTTCTCTCTACTATTATTCTGACATTTCACATTCTTAAAATAAAGTGGTGATCCTACCTGACTTAAGACAGGGACATTTTACTAGGATTAAATGTCAGGAATTGTGAAAAACTGAGTTGAAATGTATTTGGCTAAGGCGTATGTAAACTTCCGACTTCAACTGTGCGCATCCACGGCTTTCCTCAGGTGTGGGTCAGATTGTAATGGAAAGTAATCCTCAAATTTGAGGAAAAGTTTGTCTCAGATGTGACCCAGTCAATTACGCATGTGATCCAGGTCCACATCACCCTCGTCAGCCAGAGTTGAGAATAGGGGGAACATGCCTCTATCTACTAGGTCTCTCCAGACGCCACAACTTATACTTGAAATTGCCAATTTTATAGTTTTTGGGGAAAATGTCACTTGCACGTCCCTGCATAGATAGGTTGAGTTGGTTGAAATGGTCAAGTATATCGGAGAAATATGCCAGTTTCGGGAATCATTCATCATCTTGCATGCAGGTGCAGAGCTAGATCTTATTTCTTTTAGGTTAGAAATGCCTGGATTTCACGCCTCAGTACATAAACCCTGTTGATCAATGTCCACCTGTACAACCTGCGCACATCTGCATGTAAAAGCAGGTGACAGTGATCTAATCAAATTTTATTAGTCACATCCGCCGAATACAACAGTTGTAGACCTTACCGTGGAATGCTTACTTACGAGCCCCTAATCAACAATGCAGTTAAAAAAATACGGATAAGAATAAGAAATACAGTAACAAGTATTAAAGAGTAGAAGTAAAATAACAGCGAGACTATATACAGGTGGGGGGTACCGGTACAGAGTCAATGTGTAGGGACACCAGTAACTAGTGTCATGCCTACTCCCATTCCCTTTCTCCAGCTTTCGAGGCCGCTGGTCTACTATCCACCGGTCCTGGCAACCCACATAACGCGCACCTGGAAACCATCATTACGCACACCTAGGAGAGCAAATAAAGTACCTGAAACTCAAGTAGGTAATGCGAAGACAGACTTACAGTGGGGCTACTTTTGTTACACAGGATTATATATCCTCTAGTTTAGCACCTATTTCTTTCAAAAGGTTAAAATTAGGGTGAGCTAAAGGCTGAAATACACTTTGAAGAAACACAAAGTAAATCTGGGCCAAAGTCCTGGAAAACCCAGTTTCCATTCTGGCTCTCACTGGTCATGGAAAAAAGTTGCTGTCTTAATTTCTGGACCCAGTTTCCAACCAATCCCACAAAATCTGATCCACAATTCCATTTAAATGAATTGTAATTGTAAAATAGGCTAAAAGACTCCCTTTCACAGAGACCTAAAGCCTAAGTCAGCAGAGTTTAGAATTTAAGCCATCCACAATAGGCAATAAGGAAAGCATAAACACTACCCTCTCATAAAAAAATGCAACACTGAGCGTTGAGGGCAGAATCTGGACAACTTGTTTACACTCAACTTTGCCTACTGTTTATCCAGACCCCACTGCACAGTTGACAGTGTAGTCTAACAGTCAGTGTTGATATTGTCAATGCTAGTGAACTGGTCAGGTCCTCAAATGAAATCACATTTTGTGGTTGCATACACATATTTAGCAGATGTTATTGTGGGTGTAGTGAAACTTCTGTTCCTAGCTCCAACAGTGCAATAATATCTAACAATGCACAATACATATGAATCTAAAAAAGTAAACGAATGGAATTAAGAAATATTAGGATGACCAATGTTGGAGTCCGGAGTACGTGTGTGTGTAAGCCATGACATCATTTTCTGGAATTTTCCAAGCTGTTTAAAGGCACAGTCTACTTAGTGTATGTAAACTTCTGACCCACGGGAATTGTGATACAGTGAATTAAGTGAAACAATCTGTCTGTAAACAATTGTTGGAAAAATTACTTGTGTCATGCACGAAGTAGATGTCCTATCCGACTTGCAGAACTATAGTTTGTTGACAAGAAATTTGTGGAGTGGTTGACAAACGAGTTTTAATGACTCCAACCTAAGTGTATGTAAACTTCTGACTTCAACTGTAATTCATTCACTAGCACTGAAGAGACTCACATCTTGTTCTTGCAACCTGGTCTCAGAGCATTTTGCATTATTCTGTATGTTAATCTGAGAAAACCATTTAGTATGATATGTTATGTTTCATATGATATGTATTCATTTGTGGATGTTCATCACCCATACCGTGTGATATGTTACGAATTATAATTCATATTATGTGTTACGGATTTGCAAAACGTAAAATACGTTACACAATTGCAAAATGTATGATATGTTACAAATTCTAGCTAGGTAGTGAACGTCAGCTAGTTGGCTAACGTTAGCTAGACTAGGGGTTAGGGTTTAGTTGAGGAGTTAGGTTAAAGGGTTACGATTAGGGTTATCTAAAAGGGTTAGGGTTAGAGGAAAGCTTAGCTAAAATGGTTATGGTTATGGGGAGGGTTAGCTAACATTCTAAGTTGTTGCAAAATAGCTAAAAAGTAGTTAAGGTTGCTAATTAGCTAATATGCTAAAGATGTCCGTGATGAGATTCAAATTCGCAACCTTTGGGTTGCTAGGTGTTTGTTATGATCCAACCCCTCCACCTTGACCGACCACCCTACTTTTGTTTTTGCCTTAAGTAACCATCTGTCTAATGTAACCATACCAAACGTAACATACTGTATCATACTAATTTGAGTGATGCGGATTTATATTTACTATGTCACGTTTAGTCTATGAGACCAGGCTGGTTCTTGAGGATTAACTATGACCATGGTCTGTGACCATGTTTTAATGAGACAAGCTTTCCACATTCTGGCTGTTCAGCATCGGAGATTACCCGCGACACCGCAAGATGGCAGTGAAGTTGTTAATACCCTTTCAATCTACCTACTTACTCTATGTGAGACCAGCTTCTCCTCTCTTGCTGCAACAAAATCTAAATATTGCAGCAGACTGGCGGTTGAAAACACCTTGAGAGTGTCCCTCTCCTTCTTCTGTCCGAGGTTTGACCTGATGGTGTCCAAGAGACAGGCACACTGACCTTCATCCTCTGGGGACCGCTTTGGTAAAAAATAACTGACAATCACGTTTTATTTAAAAAAAAAACTTTTACTCCTACTTTCTACTTGATGTATTAGATTGTCTATCTATCTGTCGGTCTGTCTGTTGTACTCATGGTCTGTCAGTGTAAAAAAAACCTATAACAACAACTGAATCTTTATGAAAAAATAATCTTTAATTCTTTCAATATATATATTATTTAAAAAATGGAATAGTACATGTTTGACTCGCACAATCAATGCGGTGGGTGTGCCTTGCTGGTCCCTGGCACAAAACAAGTTTGAGAAAGGCTGGAGTAGAGTAAAGTAGGGTTCAATACAGTACATTATGCTGTACTATATTCTATTGTATTGTACTACAATACATTTTTCTTCACCGTAATGCACTGAACTGTGATATGCCTTTCTCTGCGCTCACCACAAAAGGAAAAGCAACTTCCCAGCACTGGGAGTGAACTTGTGATGCTCAGAGCCAGAGAGCACTGCTTAGACCACTGTGCTACAGTAGTTCACAATGCCCTAGTAACCTGCGAGAATACTGACAATACCGATGATACCTGATGGTAGTTTGGTTTTAAATAATGAGGTTTTAAGCCTTCCCCAGACCACAGACTTAACCACTTGGAATTAATACCTAAGCGTAGCCCTTGATTACTGCTTGGGGGATGTGTGTGTGTGTGTGTGTGTGTGTGTGTGTGTGGTGTGTTATGTGTGTGTGTGTGTGTGTGTGTGTGTGTGTGTGTGTGTGTGTGTGTGTGTGTGTGTGTGTGTGTGTGTGTGTGTGAGAATCTCGGGTTGGTCAGCAGCCTACAAGGCATATGATTACTGTGTTTGTAAACACATTCTCAGAGATCCCAAAAATTCCTGAGGTCAGACAATTTGGCATATGTCCTTCAGCCATGGCATTTCCATGATGGGCTACAAGAATGCAGACCTGAGTTCAAATACCATTTGAAATCATTTCAGATTTTTTATTTTATGATGAATGTATCAAACCAGTTGCCGTGATTAAAGTGTTTTGTTGTTGTGCACTCTCCTCAAACAATAGCATGGTGTTTTTCACTGTAATAGCTACTGTAAATTGGACACTGCAGTTAGATTAACAAGAATGTAAGATGTCTGCCTATATAAGACATGTCTATGTCCCAGAAAGTTGGCTGTTTACAACGTCATTCTAGTCACATTAGAACACTTTAGCAACAACCGTCCCGGTTTAGGGACACCAATCCAGTTAACATMAAAATAAGGGGGAAAGCTGACTAAATATAGAAAACAAACCCCTAAGTGAAACTGGACTTTCCAGTCCAACAACTCTCCTCTGAACACAACAGTAGATCATTACTAATGTGGACTGGCTTTTTGAACAGGTGGTTTCAATCATGCCATTCTAGGCTCTGCAAGTCAAAGTTCGAGCTCCAGTTCGAGCTCAATATCGCCCATGCTGCTACTTATTTGGACAGAGAGAAATTAGACACCAATGACAGCACTCTGAGAGAGACATAAGCTAGCCGAAGTGTGGCTGTTGATTTGAACCCTGAACTGGAGGTATTTGCTGGCAAGTGCCTGTTGTTGATGTGGTTAAGGGAGAAAGCCATTGAAAACTCAAATTTTAGAGTCTTGGCAAGCCCTACCTGACATTGTGGTAGCAGTGGATCACATATTTCTGCGCATAGCTCCATGTGATGGTAGTATGAGGTATTTTTTTCTCCAATGGTGTGTTAAAGAGTAAAAATAACTCTAAACATGTTGTTGACATTAGGAATGTAACTTCAAACCATGTGATGACAGTGGGAAAGGGTGGAGAACGAAAACAAGGAGGAAAACAGATATTTGGAGCTACTCCAGAATTCTGGAAGATTGGATTTGCTGGTGAAATGGATTTCATCTGAAATACTAGTTTACACTAGTTTACAACAATTGCCCTGAGTTCTTCTTCCAAAAGTTAATATGGCAAGGACAGTAAAGACAAGCCTTAATTCTTTGGTCAAACTGATTTGGCATGGTATGTGCGTGTCAGAGTTTGTGTGTGAGTTAGTGGTCTATGCCAGACCAAAGGTCACAACTTAATTTAGAGTATTCAAGGAGCTTTATAATGTCCCTGTCAGAATTAAAATAACTCAGTCATTTGCCTTCATAAGTCCTTTCATTTTGAAATATATGCCCATTTCACAATGATGATGGATGATTCTGTTGCATTGTATTTCATGAATTAATACTGGTGTTATAAAGCTTTGATGATGGAAATGTTAAAGGGAAACTGACCCATTTAGAACTCCTTCACAAAATGGCAACATTCAAGTCTTTCATTGCTTTCCCTACTGTGATGTCATAGACATTATTTTCAGAATTATACCTGCCATAGATCATTTTGTGAAGCCCTGTTGTGATGCTGAAAAGAGCATAAACACGTTCTGTTCTATTTAATTTGCAGGTGTTCTTTTTGGTGCTAGCTAGAAGATGAGGAAACACCGGCTGTTACCGCTGTGCGCTCTTCTGGGTGTCCTGTTCGCAGGACTTCTGCCCAAACTTGATGCCCAGGGTCAGGAAGGTAAGCTTGACTCACTGTTTTCGTCTTCAATTCAATTTGCAGGCACTTGTGGTGCCCTCTCTTAAGCCCTTTTCAAAAATGTTGTTTTGTTAGCCATGCTCAGTATCGTTTTTTATTTCACACTTCAGATATCCATTAATCTTAGTAACACCTGGAAGGCCTACTTATTTTTGTATTTTTGGGAGGTACTTTTTACCGGATTATCCTTGTTGGTTTCAGCACAAATAATTCAATTATCAAAACATTTCAGACATTTAACGACAAGTAGGAATGACAATGCTAATATTGCTGTTAAGCTAGAGTTGTATTGATATTTATGGGTTGAGTTTCCGCCTTCCTTGAAACAATAAACGTTTGGGAACAAGTCAAATGTGTCTAGTTCCCTGCAGGAACTCAAAGGGATTTTCATGGTATGAAAGAGAAAAGGGGTCTACTCAGGAATCACTGTTGCCTTAGAGCGCAAGTCCAGTGTCATGTTGGAGCCCTGGCCTCACAGTTCTGCCTAGTTTATGGTAGCATGTTGGCAGATGAGGTGAACTAAGGTGTACTTCCTTAATATTTTAGCACAGGTTAATAGGCCTAGTTTCCAACGGAACTGTTGTTCGGTACGGTAACAGGGTCGTGGTTACAGCCATACCACTGGACTTGCCTCTGTCTCGGCACGGTGAGAGTCCTCAAAACCAGGTTTCTTCTTTTGAAGATTGCGCACAAGGCCTGGCTGCCGATATATACTTTCTTGTGGATTCGTCCTGGAGCATGGGACAAGAGAACTTTGAGCACGTCCGACAGTTTCTGTACAGCGTGGTTAAAGCACTGCACGAGGGTGGCGGTGGCAGATTTCAGTTCGCCCTCGTCCAGTACAGCGGCTCGCCCAAAACTGAGTTCCAATTGAGCACATACCCATCTCCGCTGGGGGCCCTGGCCCATATCCGGGCCATGGCCTACCGAGGGGGTGGCACCCGGACGGGCCTGGGCCTGGACTTTCTCATCCGGGCCCACATGAACGCAGCGGCTGGCAGCCGCGCTGGCGTGGGTGTGGCCCAGGCGGTGGTGATCCTGACAGACGGGCGCTCCCAGGATGACGTGGCTGAGCCGGCGCAGGTGCTGCGGCTAGCAGGGGTGAGCATGTTTGCGGTGGGGGTGCAGGACGCTGTGGACTGGGAGCTCAGGGAGATGGCTAGTGTGCCACAGGACGTACACATATTCAGCGTAGACTCTTTCCAGGCCCTGAGGGGTATTATCCAGGACTTAGTGGTGGGCTTGTGCGGCGCAGTCACTCAGGCCGGTGGCGCCCCGATGGCTGTCGAAGCCAAAGAAGTGCCTCGAGATGTGACAGGTAATAACAGGGGGCCTGTGTCACTACCATACTAATGCCCACATTATCATAAGATAAGAAAGTAGCTACAAATGTGTGGCCATGTCTGGATCGAGTCCTGTATTAACACAATTAAGGGGTATTTAACACGATAACCCTCATTTATCATCCACTGTCCGGCACCCATTAACATCACTGTTTCTCATCACATTCTATTTGCCCGTAACACTTTAAGATCACCACCCAGGTTTGCATGTGATTGACTCTGAATGCTTATCAGAAGAGGGCTGCTATGCCTCTTCCAAGCCAGATTGACCAAATGTATTAAACTTGCGCATAAACTGAGAACATGCCATCTCAGTCAATGGGAATATCCATTGCTTTTTTGATATGGTAAAGACATATCGCTCTTCGTTTTTCCAGTTTAGTTTGCTACAACAACATTGACTATGTAACAGTTACAAGCAGGATATTCAAAAAATTCTACGTTCATGACAGACTGCTACAGGAGGATTATCATCTATTTACATGACACAGTAACAGGATATTTAATTATATCATCTCTTTTTTCTCTATAATCAAATAAAGACAGATATGCAAAACACCTTCAGTCCATCACATTTGCCCGACAAAAAATCACAAATGCTTTTGTCTGATTTTAAACAAATATCCATGTATCAGTGCCTTATAGCTTAGATCTTTGAAAAAGCGAATGAATAGCGGTGACACGCTGTTCCAATATGGCCTCCCGAAACACGGCGCAGCTTTTAACAATGGCTAACCACCCACCCACTGCTTGTGTGTCTTGTTTATGTTTGTTTGTGTTTAGGCTATGTTTTATCAGTTACTGTCAAATATGTGCTTACTATTCTACAACTGAAACAGTGATGAACCTGCCCTGGACTCATCCTTGACTTGCAGCAGAGCCTAGATCGAGAGATTTCAAAGATAACAGCTTAGCACAAGATTTTTTTATTTTATAGAATAGTTAATTATTCTCTTGATTGACGGTAAGGGCTCTTAAGCATCAAGGATGGGCCACAGTGTCATGACTGGTACTCATTATCTCTGAGGTCTGTAACATGAGTCTGCATGGGGTGGCTGAATTCAATGGAGTTGGCAGGAGGTTATGTTTAGGTGCATTATCATAGAACCCAAACTGATATAAGACAGATAAAAGGAGAAACTGACATTTTACAATACATATTATACATTGTGTTATACATATGTTAAAAAAAACACTATGAGTATATTATGAGTACAGTGCTAAATTGGTAATGTTCTGTTGGTGTACTTCATTTTCACACTGCTCTTAATTTTTTTTTTAATAATCATAAATAACACATTTAGCACAAAAATACATTTGTGGGGTATTTTAGCAAGCTACAGGGTCATGCTCAGAATAATTTGCATCCATCATCCTTTTAGCTCCAGATCTAATCACTCCTTGGTTCAGCCTACATGCAGTATAATGTGCTTTTGTGATGTTTTTTTAATGATTGATTGTGTTCATCATGAATGTTACATGCAATGATGAGCCAGCACTTTCTCTTTCTCTCCCTGTCTCTGTTTTAACGCTTCACGTTGCATTTTGTTTCTGTTTTGTCTCTCTCTCTCTCTCTCTCTCTCCCTTTTAAGCACACGAGTCAGCTGACCTTGTACTCTTAATTGACGGATCTGAGAACGTTGGAGCGGCCAACTTCCCCCGCGTGCGCGATTTGGCTATGAAAGTCATTGAGGGCCTCGATGTGGGCAGGGACACAATTCGGGTGGCTGTGGCTCTGTACAGCGCGGACCTAGAGATTCAGTTCTTTCTAAATAGCTATGACACCAAAGCCGCTGTCCTGGATGCTGTGAAGGCCCTTCGGTTCACAGGCGGCGATGAGGCTAACCTTGGAGCCGCCTTGGAGAAAGTACCTGGGATCCTGTTGGTTCCGGAATCAGGGGGCAGGGCAGAGGAGGGGGTGCCCCAAGCTCTGGTGGTGATCAGTGCCGGGCCGTCCAATGACGATTTCAGTGCGGGTGACAGGGCTCTTAAGGCAGCGAGCATTATCACGTTTGGCGTGGTGGTCGGCGGCGAGGCTACCGCCGAGCTGGAGACTATCGCCACAGACAAGAGCTTTGTTCTGTCGGCCCCCGATTTCAGGGCAGTGGCAAGCATGGGTGACCAGTTGCTACCATATGTTAACGCGGTAGCCCAGCGCAACATTGTCATTCAGAATGAATTCACAGAAGGTAGGTAACTTCAATGCAAGGTAGGATTGGGTGGGGGGTTCATGAAAAAAATGATTAAGTGTGTCTTCTAGCTGATTCCATACTTGAGGTAAGAATAATAAATCGCTGACACCTAATTTGAAGGGGGTATATGTGATATTTTTATAACACCTTAATTACACATTCATCATTGTTCAAGAGACATTTTCAAAATGAAAGTCCCTTAGAATAGCTCTTTAGTTTGTTCAACTTACCGACGCAGTGCCCAAACCCCTGGCACCACACACACAACAGGCTGAGAGCAGCACAGGGTCAGCCTCAGAGCATTAGGCTGCCCATTGATATTGCTTTGCTCAAGGCCACAAATGGCAACATAAGTGTAGGGAATCATTGTCATATCTTAACCGCTGTGAAATATATTTTCAGCTGTTTGGAAGCTGGTGTATAAAAACGTCAGTAAAGAATATTGCACATGAAACGGATCTTGCTTTCAATGAGAATGACATATTAACTCACATTTCTATCTGAAATCTGTCAGGTCCTACATAAAGCTGAATAATGGATCTTTAAATATATCAAATATTTTTGTTGTGCTTGATTGAGCTATCCTGGTAGAATGGAACCAAGAGAATAGTCCCAAATGTGGCAAACATAACATCTACAAACATCTGGCTCACTTCCACAAGATATTCTATTAGCCATTGTATTTGAACCATCAACATTCTACTTACTGGTTTGAGGCTACCTGACACACTTTGATTCTCATTATTGATTTATCTATTTTGATGGGAAAATATTTTTGTACTGGAATGGCAATTTACTTTTGTTTTAAAAACATATCTTGCATAGATGTGTTATGAATGTTTTGGTCGTTATGAATACTGCAACACTAAAACAGTTATCATGACTGGTGTATACCCTCTTCAAGTAAGGCGTTAATAAATCATTGCACTTAATCTAATTGTAAGACAGCACGTGCTTGAAATTTGGGGGTTGAGTGTTGATCTCAATCTAATAGTTCAATATAATATTAATATTGAAATGGATAACATTTCACAAATATGTTGTGAGGACAATGCATTGTGAGGACAGTTATAACACTAGAAAGAAAAGATAGCATCTTGACCTGATTTCTAACAGAAACCAGCTTGTTGAGAATAAATAACAGACCTAACAAGTGCACAAGCATTACAAAACAAACAAAACAAACTGAATACTGAAAATAGTTTATTCAATTTGCAAAATACACTTGTAGATCATCTGTAATTACACAGGCTGACATACAGAAAAGCAACATGATATAGTAGGTTTGGTAAGGTTTTGTTATCTTTCTGTCTTACTTATATGTAGATGTCTGTGTGTCCGGTTTTCTAGATTTACTATTCATCTTTTCATCTCTTCCTGTGAAGCAGGAACGTCATTTTATTGAATCAGATTTTCATTTCATTGGTGGGCCCTATTGTAAAGTAGAATTTATTCATTTTTTTAAGTAAATTACAGTTACCCCCTTCTCCTAAACAAGTAGCATAAAATGCAATTAATCTTGAACACCATCCAAATTGGCACCATTCTCTAATTCCCAGAATGCCACACAGCTGTATTTGTATAATTTGCAGCAATTCAGATGCCATTTCATACTTCTTCAGATGTTACAACTTTACTAATATGAATAACTGTCCTAATAATAAGACATTTGTTAGTGTCTTTATTAAACATGGAACGCTTTGTGAATGCATTCAGTCATGTTAAATATGGCATTAATTATTAATTAAGTACATTTGTAAGAGGCTAAGCACAGATTCAATTAAACCGATCATCAAGAGACTATCACAGCTTTAGTAGCTTTATTTAGCTAATAATAGCTAGCTTTTACATAGATTATTCTTACACGTTACTGTGTTTTCTCTTTCAGCCTTGGAAGTGGGAAAAAGGGATATCATTTTTCTCATTGACAGCACTATGGGTGCCACAATGATCAACTCTCTTCGTGAGTTTATCAAAAAGTTTGTTGACACCATGCCAATCGGACCGGATCAAGTGCAAGTGGGTGTGGCCCAGTTCAGCAACACTGCCAGGCTTGAGATAGAGCTGAACTCATATGGATCCAAGGAAGACCTGAGTGCAGCCCTGGGCAGACTCAAGCCAAGACCAGGACAAGTGGTGAACATCGGGGCGGCCCTGGACTTTGTGAGGACCAACATGCTGAGGGCTGACAAGGGGAGTCGTATTCAGCAGGGCGTGCCCCAGCTGGTTCTGTTGTTGACCAGTAAGAAGTCCAGTGACAGTGTGGGGCAGGCTGCTGAGGCACTGCAGCGCATGGGGGTTCTGACCCTGGCTGTCGGCTCTAAGACTGCCGATGAGCAGGAGCTGAAGCAGATTGCCTTTGATGAGAGTTTGGTGTTCATGCTGCAGGACTTCCGCACATTGCTTCGCAACCCAGGGATGATTGTCTCTCTCCTCTCCACTCTATCTGGGGCTGTGGTGACTGAGGGACCCACAGAGCCAGGTAATGCTCCTCTCCTATTGTTATTATGATTCATACTAGCTATTAACATAAAATGTATACCTCACATGTAAGGTGGCATTTTCTTACCCCAAGACTCCAAAAGGCACAGGTGTTAAACTCATTCCACGGAGGGCCGAGATTCTGCAGTTTTTCACTCCTCCATTGTATTTGATTGATCAATTAAGGTCACTGATTAGTTAGGAACTCCCCTCACATAGGGCTTTATTCAAAATCATTGACATCTAATATTTGTACTTGAATATTAGAATAGATGTAATGATAGTTTTTTTCTCCCCTGTTTTTTCCCCCAGTGGTTGAAATTACAACAGTGCAGACCCAGMGAGTAGTCAGAGACATCGTCTTTATGGTGGATGGCTCTAGCTACATTGGGGGCGCCAATCTTCCATATGTGCGGGATTTCATTGTCGGCGTGGTAAACCTGCTGGACGTGCGGCCCGACAGGGTGCGCATTGGCCTTATGCAGTTTGCAGAGAACCCAAAGATCGAATTCTACCTGAACACGCACAACACAAAGCAAGATGTGCTGGCTAAAGTTGGTCAGCTCAGGCTAATGGGAGGGTCTGCTTTGAACACGGGAGCTGCGATGGATTACGCACTTACCAACATGTTCCAGGCCTCGACTGGGTCACGTAAGAGGCAGGGTGTCCAACAGGTGCTTCTCCTGATCACTGGAGGCCCATCCCAGGATGAGGTTAAAGGGATTGCAGACAAAGTGGCCGTGGCAGGTGTACTGACCTTCACAGTCAGTGCTGGCCAGGCAGATGAGGCCTACTTGAAGACGGTCGCTTTCGTCCCAAACTTGGCTTACCATGAAAGCAGATTTGCTGACCTGCCAAGTGTTGTTGAACAGATCATGACTCCTTTGACTACTGTGGTCGGAGATACAGACATTTCACAAACAGAAATAACCGAGGAACCTGGTGAGCTTTATGTTGTATTTTAGCTTCCTTGCTACATGTTGGGTTAAACAGTGGATATTAAATATTACAACATTTTAAATAGAACAAACTGCATAATAATGCTATTGACTGAGAAAACTGAAGGTGGTGTTCCCTTTCCTCTTTTCTTGCAGCAGTCGTTGGAGGCGAGAGGGATGTTGCGTTCCTGATTGACGGCTCTGATAATGTCCGAGCAGATTTCCCCTACATCCGGGACTTTATCCTTAAAGTCATTGAGCCTCTTGATATTGGACAAGATAGAGTCCGGATTTCAGTTGTCCAGCATAGTGAGAGGCCAGCTCCCAATTTCTACCTGAATACATATAAGGATAAGGCTGAAGTTATAAGGGCCGTTAATGATCTAAGACTGGCCGGTGGACGGAGTCTGAACACCGGAATGGCTTTGAAATTCATGAAGGACACCATCCTGTCCCCAGTTCATGGTAGCCGTGCGGCTCAAAATGTACCCCAATTTTTGATTGTTTTGATCGGAGGCAAGTCTAAGGATAGCGTGAAGGACTCTGCTGGTGCTTTAAAGAACGATGGAGTGGTACCGTTTGGCGTTGGTGTCAAGGATGCAGACCCTAAGCAAATCGAGGCTATTTCTCACAACCCAGCCTTTGCTTTCAACGTGAAGGAATTCAGCCAGCTCAATACGGTCCAACAAACGCTCAATAGCTATGTGAGCCTTCCCAAGGAAAAGCTGAAGGTCGTCCTGGAGGAAGGTAAGCAAAAGCTTTTCTCGTGTTCTATGTTGTGTGACACGCCTGTCATTGTCTTTGCTCTTGATGAGGCTCTTTGTGCTGTGCTGTTTGTTTCTTCTAAATGTGCCTTATTGTTGTGTCTCAGCCTCGGTTCATGCTGATGCTGAGAAAAGAGATATTGTATTCCTGCTGGATGGTTCTGATGGCACAAGGAGTGGATTCCCAGCACTGCGAGACTTTGTTCAAAGTGTAGTGGATAAACTCTCTGTGGATGAAAACAGAGAAAGAGTTTCTCTGGTTCAGTACTCTGACAAACCAGAGGCCCATTTCTATCTGAACTCGCACAAAACAAAGGATGCCGTTATTCACTCCATAAGTAATATGAGGCACAAGGGTGGAAGGAGCCTAAATACTGGGGCAGCTCTCCAGTTTGTGAGACACTACATCTTTACTGCCTCCTCTGGCAGTAGACGACTGGAAGGTGTGCCCCAGGTCCTGATCCTTTTGACTAGCAAGAAATCCAGAGATGATGTTAAGGGCCCTGCTGTAGCTCTTAAAGATCTGGAAATTGTGTCAATAGGGATCGGAGTTGGGGACGCCAATTTCCGTGAGTTGGAAATGATTTCCTTCCATCCTGGTTTCACATTCCAGGTCGCTGAGTTCTCTGAGTTGCCCTCAATCCATCCACAGCTTGTTGCTACGCTTAAAAGACTGTCAAAAGACACAGAAGAAGCTGTGGCTCCTGTGACTCATGGAATTCCTGATTTAGTAGGTAAGAACTTCAGCTTGAATATGAGTATGCTAAATACAAGAAGCATACCGTATTCTTTATCTTTGGAACAATGTTGAAATTGAAGCATCATAAATACATGGATGCCTAAGACTTTGGGAAACATAGTCTCAGTAGAGTATTTCCTACAATGTCGATACATTGTGCATTTTGGTAGAAACGTTCTAGTATTTAGTTGCATGGTTGAGAAAACCTTTGATTCAGAGCATTTATTGGCTTTTTATTCTCTTAAACCAAAATAATTTCCCCCTATTTCACTCTATTCCTCTCTTACCTCAACCATGTATGGATACACTATGCCAAACTTCACATATTTTTGTTGATAAGATGGTTCCATGTTGTTCTGCTTGTGATGATACTTTCTCAGAACGGCACTCCCAAAACCTGCCTACTGTGTTCCAGCTTCTCATTCACCCTTGCAGATATGCATGCAAATATGTATTAATACAGACAACTAACCACAACCATAATCTTGGATTAATTTATTCTGGCAGTGATATTTTTCCACTGCCTTGTGTACATATTCAGCTTCAAACATTCTTAACAATGTTTGGTTGTTTTTTACATCTTTACATTCCTTTTCTATAATATAATTGTTTGTCAATGTATCCCATTTTTATCTATCTTCACCACCTAGTGGATACAGTGAGCAGCAAAAGGGATATAGTGTTTCTCCTTGATGGTTCAGACGACTCCAGAAATGGATTGCCTGCCATTAGAGAGTTTATACGAAGAATGGCCAATGAACTTGACATCGACGGGGACAATGTTCGAGTTGCTGTTGTGCAATACAGTGACGACGCTGCGGAGTACTTCCACCTGAAAGCTCACAAAACAAAAAGGGCTGTCATCTACGCTGTTAGAAGCCTACGGCATAAAGGAGGAAGACCCCGCAACACCGGGGCAGCTCTTCAGTATGTTAGGGACAATGTTTTCACTGCTTCGTCCGGGAGTCGACATCTGGAAGGGGTTCCTCAGATTTTGTTTTTGTTAATGGGTGGAGAGTCAAGTGATGACGTCACAGCGGCCGCATCTGATCTCAAACGCCTTGGGGTTCTTTCGTTTGCCATTGGGATGAAAAATGTCAGGCAAGAGGAGCTGCAGAGCATTGCCTACTCTTCCAGATTTATTTTCAACCTGCCAGTCTTTGGTGAACTTTTGTCCATACAGCCAGAGATCCTTGCCTTTGTCCAGTCAAAAATGGAAATTGAGCCGCCCACTATTGTCGGTAAGAACCACCATGACTCTGAGTCAACAATTAAGTTGACTTTCCCAGATGTCATTMATTTTTCTTCTATCAAATATTGTTCTTGACTGGTTTGATTACTTATGTAACTGCACCATTCTTTGAAGAAAATCTCTGGATCAGTTTTACATCCCCTCAAATTGCCTGCTTTGAGTAGAGGCCAGCATCTTTGAATGGCTACGTTATATAGTCCTACTTTTATAAACAAAACACCAGAGATGGTGCTGGGATGGTTACTKTTCTACTTGCATCAAATACATTTCTATTGGCATAAAAATGCCAAATCCTCTCTTTCTTGTTCCACATTCCAGAAACGTAATTCTATTCTTGATTATTTCAAATCAGGAAACTATGCTTTTCTGGTCCTTTCAGCTTAAGCTCTTTTTTTTGAGCCAATGATACAGTATATCATTGTCTAGTTGTTTAGAGCTAGTTTAGATTCTCATCTGTCTTATGCATACAATCTTCCCCTTTCTTCACGGAAGGAGTGTTTGATTTCACATCTCACATTTTTTGTTTAAAACTCAAGCTCTTTATCTACAAACTTTCTTAAATGTTTTGACATTTGAGACCATTTGAACTCACTTTATTTTCACTCGCTATTTCTTTGCATGTTGCATAGAGCTATGTAATGACGTGATAGTCATCATAGTTAAAATATATTATGGAGAATATCTCAGACCATTTTGCAATGTATAGGTCTACTTTACAACATTCTATTGATATGCTGCCCTTGTGAATGCATTAATGCATATATGTAATGGTTTTATTATTAAATAGGTCCTTCAATGTTTTCTTAGTTGAATTAGATGCTGCACAGAGAGACATAGTGTTCCTATTGGATGGGTCTGATGATACTAGGAGTGCATTTCCAGCCATGTGTGAATTTGTTCAGAGAGTGGTGGAGAACCTCAATGTTGGAGAGAACAAAGATCGAGTTGCTGTGGTTCAGTACAGCAGAAATCCAGAGGCCCATTTCTTACTGAACACATATCCCGAAAAACAAAGTGTTCTAGGTTCTCTTCGAAGCCTACCTCACAAAGGGGGTAGACCCCTCAACACCGGGGCAGCCCTCCGGTACGTAAAGGACAACGTCTTCACTGCCTCCTCAGGAAGCAGAAGCCAAGAAGGCGTCCCTCAGATACTGATACTGCTAAGTGGTGGCAAATCTCAAGATGATGTTGGAGGTGCTGCTGCTGCTTTGAAACAGGAGAGAATTGTACCATTCAGTATTGGTACGAGGAATTCAGACATTCTAGAGCTCCAAATGATAGCACATATTCCCTCCTATGCCCTTTCTGTCCCTCGGTTTGATGACCTTGAAAACATTCAACAGCAGCTTTTGTCATTTGTAAAAAGGGTCCCTCGTCAGCCAAGAGTGTATCAACCAACTGTAGTAGGTAAGGAGTTATTTCTCTACCTCTCTTCATTACCGCTTTAATCTGTCACATTTCAGGTTACTACATTCTTGCTGAAAATTCAGCACATTCATGATACTGCTTTATGCATGCCTTTTGAAAAATGTTGGTATCATTTGCTAGTCACAAATATACACATGATCTTTCTTGATCATTTTAGCTGAGAATTTCATTTCATTCATGTGCATTTCTAGATAACACTGAATCCAAACAGCGTGATGTTGTATTTTTACTGGATGGCTCTGATGAAACTCTAAATGGATTTGAGGCAATGCGTGACTTTGTTCAAAGAGTAGTGGAGAAACTCACTGTGCAGGAGACAAGAGATCGAGTCTCTGTGGTGCAGTATAGCAAAGAACCAGAGGCCCACTTCTATCTGAACACTTACACAACAAAGCAAGACATTGTTGACGCTGTAAGACACCTGAGGCACAAAGGAGGGATCACCCTCAACACTGGGGCAGCTCTCCAGTATGTCAGGGATAACATCTTTACTGCCTCCTCCGGAAGTAGACGCCAAGAGGGCATCCCTCAGATTCTGGTTTTATTGAGTGGGGGAAGGTCCAATGATGATGTCAGAAATGCAGTGACAAACTTGAAAGCAATTGATGTGATGGCAATAGTGGTGGGAATGAGGAATGCTGATACACTTGAGCTTCAAACTATTTCAGATAAACCCAGCTATGCTTTCTCTGCTCCAAATTACGATGATCTCCCAAACATTCAACAGCAAGTGTTCTCTGCTGTTCAGAGAGTTGCAATGACTACTCCTAACTTGCCAACAACACTAATAGGTAAGAATGCAATCATGGCAACAGTTATGCTGTAGTTGGTCATTTGAGTTAGCATAATATTGATGTATTTCATTTCACAAAACACAGAGGTGTTTGTTGAATTCCTTATATGTATATTTTAAAAGATATTCTTTACCATTAACCCATTTTATGAATGGTTATAGATGCAACAACTGACAACAGGAGGGACATTGTATTTTTACTTGATGGTTCTGATGATTCCCGAAGAATATTCCCAGATATTCAAGACTTTATGCAGAGAGTAGTGGAGAAACTCAATGTAGATGGGAACAAAGACCATGTGTCTGTGGTTCAGTACAGTGACACAGCAGAGGTTCATTTCAACTTGGGTATGCATTCGACAAAAGATGACGTTCTTGATGCTGTTAGAGGTCTGAGGCACAAAGGAGGAAGTCCTCTAAATACTGGAGCAGCTCTCCAGTATGTGAGGGATAATGTCTTTACTGCCTCCAGTGGAAGTAGAAGCCTGCAAGGTGTTCCACAGATACTGATACTGCTGAGTGGTGGAAGATCGAGAGATGATATCAGAACCCCTGTCACAAAGCTCAAAGAAATGGGAGTCATTTCAATCGGTATTGGCACAGGAGATGCAGACACACTTGAACTGCAAACAATATCTCATGAACCCAATTATGCCCTTTCCATTACTGATTTTGAAGACCCCAGAATTCAGCAAGAATTGTTGTCATTGTTAACAGAAGCATCCCATAAACTAGAGCCAGCTGCTCCTACCATGCATGTTGGTAAGCTGTGGCCATTTGTATTTTGCTGTAGTGTCATGTGTAGTGTCTTTTGAAGAAACCATATACTTGTGTCCAAGATATTTCACGTTTAGAGAWTACGATTAATGAGATTTCAGTTGGACCATGGTTTTATGCTAGCAATGACCTTGATATCACTGCAGTTGCTTTCTGTGCTCGCTCTGAAAAAAAATGCCTTTCCTTTCCCTTTGCAACTTTTCTTTACCTTCATTTCAGAATCTGACAAAAAGGATGTTGTATTTCTTATTGATGGATCTGACAACTCTAAAACTGGTTTTGAGGGGATACGTCGCTTTGCAGAGAAAGTAGTGGAGATTCTTAATGTGGAGGAAAATGGCGACCGGGTGGCCCTTGTTCAGTACAGTGGGAATGCCACACCCAATTTCTATCTGAACTCATATTCTTCTAAAAATGATGTGCTWWATTCAATAAGATCCATGAGGCACAAAGTTGGAAGACCTCTCAACACTGGCACAGCCCTGCAGTTTGTGAGAGACACCGTATTTACTGCTTCAGCTGGAGGCAGACGTGCTGAGGGTGTGCCTCAATATCTATTTGTCTTCAGTGGTGGGAGATCTAGCGATGATATAATGGGACCAGCACAGTCATTGAGAGGGGATGGAGTAAGAACATTTAGCATTGGAACAAGGAATGCTGATACATTGGAGTTACAAATGATATCTTTTAAACCAGGAGACTCTTTTTCTGTTGCCAATTTTAACAACCTTGACAGCATACACTCTTCAGTGACAGCTGTAATAAATGGAGTTCAGGAAACACCTGAAATGTCAACTGTCATTGGTAAGATTATTAAGATAACAGTTTATATCACTTAAGGCTTTTTAAAATCACAAATTCACAGTCATATTCCAAATCTTACTATTAGAGAGCAACATTGTCATACAATTGAATACAAAATGATGTGATTTCAGTACAGATGTGCAGTATATAAGGACCTATTGGTTGTGCAATTATTATTTTTGCTCATTTCAGACAATTCCACTTTGTTGACATCAGATATCCAGAGGGTGGATGGGGTTGATGTTGTATTTCTACTTGATGGATCTGATGACATGCGAAAAGGTGTCCAATCAATCTGTGATTTTCTTGGCCAATTTGTTGAACATCTTRACATCGGGCCAGACAAAGCACAAGTTGCTGTGATCCAGTACAGTAACAAACCTACCACTCATTTCCTATTGAACACGTACTCATCGAAGATGGATATCATGGCAGAAGTACGCAATATCAATCTTGAAGGAGGAAGGTCCCGCAACACTGGGGAAGCTCTTGATTATGTTCAAAACAATGTCTTTAATACCTCCTCAGGAAGTAGACGCCAAGAGGGCATCCCTCAGATACTGATTCTGCTAAGTGGGGGGAAATCACAAGATGATGTTCTGGTTCCATCTGAGAGTCTGAAGGCGGCTGGAATTGTGCTTTTGACTGTTGCGGTCAAATACGCAGATGGAGCRGAGATGCAGAGCATTGCATACAGTCCTAATCATGCATATTTGCTAAGAGAGTTTTCTGACCTTTCTCTTGTTAGACAACAGTTGCTCTCAGCAGTTGTCTCTCATAAAGACACAGTAAGACGGGGCTTAGGTGAGTGAAAAAGAGTACAATAATAAACAATTTCATTGAAAATATGTATACAAGAGAAGTTATATTTTTCAATCATTTTCAAAATATACAGCTTATACTGTAGCTTGAAATGCGTATAATGTACCATGCACAATGTGCTGATTTAGTTCAATTGTCATCCTAGTTCAAGGCTCCAGTGTGAAAAGAGACATTGTTTTCCTCCTTGATGGATCTGATGATGTAAGGAGTCGATTCATAGATATACGAGAGTTTGTTGCGAAAGTGGTGGAAAAGTTTGATGTGGACAAGGGAAAAGATCAAGTTGCTGTTCTGCAGTACAGCAACAGTGCAGCAGTGAACTTTAACCTGAATGCGCACAAGACAAGAGATGACGTGCTTACAGCAGTCAGAAATCTGAGGCCAATGGGTGGGAGGCCTCAATATACTGGCACAGCCCTCCAGTTTGTGAAGGACAATGTCTTTACTAATAATGCTGCAAGTCGACGTCATGAGGGTGCTGAACAGATCCTAGTGCTACTGACTGGTGGCAGATCTAGAGATTCTCCTCGAGGTCCTTCCAGGGCCCTCAAGACTTTGGGGGTTGTAACATTTGCTATTGGATCAAGGGCGACCGATTTGGTTGAAATGCAATCAATATCATCTCTTCCAAATTATTCTTATTCAGTCCCTGATTTTGCAAACCTTCAAAACATCCAGCAAAGTTTGGAGGCAAATCTTGCTCAAGTAAGACCACAGGAGGTAACTAGAGTTGGTAAGAAAATATTAAACTTTTATACTRGAAATGTTGATTTCCGATTAGAATTATTAATAAAGAACAAGAGAGTTTATTGACATAACAGGTCATATGTTTTTACATATATCTATTTTTTTATTGTGTGTTGGACAGTGGAAAGTGATGGAAATAGGAGGGATATCGTCTTTCTTCTGGATGGATCAGATAACACCAGAAAAGGATTCCCAGCTATTCAGGAGTTCCTCCACAAAATCATTGAAAATCTCAATGTGGAACAAAAGAATGACAGAGTGGCTGTGGTACAGTTTAGTAACGGTGCAGTGGCAAACTTTTATTTGAATTCATTTCTGAGAAAGAAAGACATGTTGAATTCTGTGAGGGGACTCTCGCACAAAGGGGGAAGAMCCCTTAATACTGGAGCAGCTCTGAAGTTTGTGAAAGAAAATGTATTCAAAAAATCTTCTGGGAGTAGACATTTGGAGGGGGTGAAACAAATGCTAATTCTCCTCAGTAGTGGACGGTCAAGAGACAATGTGGATGCACCAGCCTCTGCTCTCAAGGAGCTTGGTGTCTTGGTGTTTGGAATTGGAACAAGGAGCTCTGATAGCAGAGAATTGCAGAGGATATCACATGATCCCAGTTACGCTCTGTCTGTCTCAGACTTTACTGACCTTCCGAGCATCCAGCAGCCAACTTCCTGTCCTCTGTGGAGGCTTAGTGGTTTATTGATGTTATTCCAGAATACCAAATTTTTTAGGTATGTGTTATTCACTGTGAAAAGCCCGCTCAGGATGTGTTATGCAAAATGGCCGCTGAGGTCCTTAGAACAGACTA